>NW_018128150.1:894662-896279 GCF_001952655.1 Monopterus albus | reverse complement strand
AGCTTGGATATTATTTTCTTGGAGGATGTAATTTTCATAATTTCTTCAATTAATTTGGAAGGCTGTAGTGGGTTATTGGTTACACTAATCTTTGATTTACTTATGGATTTTAGCTGATTGTACTGGAGGAACTGTTCTCTCTGAACTCTGTACTTCTGGATCAGTGTATTAAATGATATGAACTGGTTATTTTCAAATAGGTGATGTAAGTGAGTGATTACTTTGTGTTGCCATGCTGGGAAATAGATAGGGTTATTATGCAGTTGGAAATCATCGTTGTGCCAAATTGGAGTGTATCTACATGGTGCAAGTGATGATTTAGTGATTTTGTTTACTTTCCCCCAGGCTGTCAGAGTTGAGAGGATTGTGATGTTCTTGCAGTAATTCATTTTCTTAGTAGAGTTTGGTAGAAAAGGGAGGTCTGCAACCAAGTTATTTAACTTATTTGTACAGTAATTGTGCTCTAATTCTATCCATACGCTGTTGTGACTGTCCTTCTGAATCCATTTGACTAAATACTGTAGCTGATTTGCCAAGTAGTAATATTGGAAATTTGGTGCTTCTAGGCCACCTAGTGATTTCTTCTTTTGGAGTTTGGGGCTCTTATTTGGGTTTCTTGTTTTTCCAATAAAATTGTGAAGTTATAGAATCAAGTGATTTAAACCATTTATCTGTGGGTATTGTGGGAAGCATTGTAAACAGATAATTGATTTGAGGTAGAGTTTTCATTTTGGCAGTAGCTATTCGACTGATGAGTGAGAGAGGAAGCTTGGACCATTTAAGATCATCTTCTATCTTTTTTTAGCAGGGGGGTGTAGTTGAGATTAAAAAGTTCTGACAGCCTGGGAGAGATATTAATACCAAGATATTTAATGTTGCCTGTGCAGAATTGGGGGGAGGAGTCTTGAGCTGCAGAATCCCAGGCATCCTCAGAGAGTGGTAGTATGGTGGATTTATTGCAGTTTACTGTGTAGCTTGAGATCTTAGAAAATGTGTTAATAATATGTAAAGTTTCCTGTAGAGAATTATAGGGATCCTGTAAATATAATAATAAATCATCTGCATAAAGACTAATTTTATGTTCTGAGTAAGTATCAGCTGTGAGAGGCTCGATGAAAATGGTGAATAGAGATGGTGAGAGTGGACATCCTTGTCTGGTACCCCGCTGTAAAATGAAACTTTGTGACCTGATCCCATTTGTACTTATTGTTGCCCTAGGTCAGGGGTGGGCAAACTTTTTGGTTCAGGGGCCCCATTGACTTTTAAAATTTGACAGATGGGAGGATCCAGCACCAGATGCATACATATCAAACAAACATATAAAAAGGCATTACAGTATTAATACTTACATTCACTTTTAGTGGAAACAGTGTTGTTGATCACCCTTTTTTGCCAGTGCATCGAAGTCTGGTGTTAGTTTTGTTGTGGCAATTCTCAGAACAGGGGCCTGTTGCACAAAAGTAGGATTAAGACATCCAGGATAAATGGCTGAGCTAGGCTCAATGAATCCAAAACACGTGAGTCCAGGCTTAATTGGTTGCACAAAGACCAAGCCAGGATGAGCAGACACGGATTCATCAAGCCAGGTGTAACCAATCCAGGATATGTGCTCGTTCA
>NW_018128150.1:889602-891131 GCF_001952655.1 Monopterus albus | reverse complement strand
CTGTTCTCAAACACCCAGAAAAGGGGCTCACGCCCTCGTTAGCATGCTTCTCTGACAGGCTGATGCCTGTGCCTAAGCACCCAGGGAAGGGGCTCACTCCCTCGTTGGCATGCTTCTCACCTCCACAGGCCGATGCCTGGGGGGGGCACCCCCGGAGGGGTGCCCTCTCCCCGGACTGCCTCTCTGCAGTCCTCGGTCTCCTGGAAGTCAGATGTTAACTGGACAGAGCCTTCGGCCACAGCTATGAGGAAAGACCCTCGTTCCTCTTTTTGCCTTGGTTTTTATAGGATTCTGGGTCAGTTGTCCTTGTCCACTCATCCAACCAGATGCCGCAGTTTGCAGTTGATACCTTATTTGGTGTGTAAAATCATATTGTTCTGAAGTATTGCATATTTTTTACTGTCAGTCCAAGCCCACTGCCCGTAACTGGCCTCTGGCCCACTACGATCCAGCCTTGGATTCTAGTTCCACTTTTTTAGAAAACTAAACCATCTGAGTACATAACAAAAATACATGAAACACACATCTGACTGAAATACCAAAATTCCATCATTGCTTTTTAACAGAACAATAAGAATTACACACTAGTTTCACACAAAACCATCAATGCCTTAAAATGAGAACATAAATCTTTATATTTTGAATACTTTACTTTGACTAAACATGGATTATCATTGATTAGACATTGATCAAACAATTATCAGTCAAAATCTTTACTTTTGTGCTTAAACATCATTTTTGTTACTTCCTCAGTATAGTCTCCGTGTGGCAGGCACACACGAACATTTTCAATTCCTTATTTTAGGGATGTGTGTCTACTTCCTCTTGTGTGATTCTGTACTTTCCACTCTGTTAGATGTAAAATCAGTTTTCCCCGTCCTTTCAAACAACCATTTCACATTTTATTTAACACATTCACTAATGATTATGTCAAACAAAACACACAAATCATTTTATGATTATCTTTACTTATTAAAAGCTTAACTTTTCTAAGCATTCTGCCACAGCATTTTAATGATAATTCCTTTGTCCTCTCCAACCTCCCCTGGAACTTCCTCTTTCTCCTCTGCCTTCTCTGTGTCTCGGTGCTCTTCGAGGCCCGTATTCACAGCCTCGCTGACACGTGCCAACAGTTAAACTTCCTGAGACCATTCATGTGTGAGGTTGTTTCTCATTCAAGGGAGTGGGCTCACTCACAATTTTTCCCAAGAATACAGGCATGAATAAAGAATGGTGCAAAATGTCCTCTGAGAGCAACTTTTCTCAACCACCCAAGAACAGTTTGGTGACGAACAATGCCTTTTCCAGCATGACGGAGCACCGTGCCATAAGACAAGAGTGGTAACTAAGTGGCTCGAGGAACAAAACATCGAAACTTTGGTTCCATCCATCCATCCATTTTCCTCCGCCTATCCGGGACCGGGTCGCGGGGGCAGCAGTCTAAGCAAAGATGCCCAGACTTCCCTCTCTCCAGACACTTCCTCCAGCTCCTCCGGGGGAATGCCAAGGTGTTCCCAGGCCAGCCGAGA
>NW_018128150.1:886824-889107 GCF_001952655.1 Monopterus albus | reverse complement strand
CCACCAACCTGAAGGGAACAAGCCACCCTTTTCCGACTGAGAACCATGGCCTCGGATTTGGAGGTGCTGATTCTCATCCCAGCCACTTCACACTTGGCTGCAAACCGCCCCAGTGCACGCTGGGGGTCCTGGTTTGATGGGGCCAACAGGACAACATTGTCTGCAAAAAGCAGAGACGAGATCCTGTGGTCCCCAAACCAGACTCCCTCCAGCCCCTGGCTGCACCTAGAAATTCTGTCCATAAAAATAATTAACAGAATCGGTGACAAAGGGCAGTTGTCACCGGAACTTTGGGTCCATGGCCAGGAAAGTCCCCTGACCTTAATCATATTGCAAGCTTGTGGTCAATCCTCAAGAGGTGGGTGGACAAACAAAACTCCACAAATTCTGACAAACTCCAAGTATCGTTTATCCAAGAGTGGGCTTCCACCAGTCAGGATGTGGCCCAGAGGTTGATTGACAGCATGCCAGGGCGAGTTGCAAAGGTCTTGAAAAAGAAGGGTCAACACTGCAAATTTTGACTCTTTGCATAAACTGTCAGGATCGGCGCGTGATATGCTGAAAATGTTGTGGGTGAAGTCAATTCAATGGCCAGACGAGGATATGTTAAACAAAACCGTCTCTTTAATAAGAGTACTAACGCTGAACAAAAACGAGACAAGACACGGTGTAACACAAAACACACTTACAGGTCAGTACAACCGTCCAGGATCAGATGACGTTGTCCTGTTGGCTCCATCAAGCCAGGACCATGCAGCATGCGCTGGGGTGGTTTGCAGCCGAGTGTGAAGTGGCTGGGATGAGAATCAACACCTCCAAGTCCAAGGCCATGGTTCTCAGTCAGAAAAGGGTGGCTTGTTCCCTTCAGGTCGGTGGGGAGTTCGGCCTCAAGTGGAGGAGTTCAAGTATCTTGGGGTCTTGTTCACAAGTGAGGGAAGGATGGAATGGGAGATTGACAGGTGGATCGGTGCAGCTTCTGCAGTAATGCGGTTGATGTACCGGTCCGTCGTGGTGATGAAAGAGCTGAGCTGTAAGGCGAAGCTCTCGATTTACTGGTCGATCTATGTTCCGACTCTCATCTATGGTCATGAGCTTTGGGTCATGACCGAAAGGGCAAGATCCCGGATACAGGCGGCCGAAATGAGCTTCTTCGCAGGGTGGCCAGGCGCACCCTTAGAGATAGGGTGAGGAGCTCGGTCACCCGGGAGGAGCTCAGAGTAGAACCGCTGCTCCTCCACATCGAGAGGAGCCAGCTGAGGTGGCTCAGGCATCTGTTTCGGATGCCTCCTGGGCGCCTTCCTAGGGAGGTGTTCCGGGCATGTCCCACCGATGTACTGTCAGGACCAGCGTGTGATATGCTGCTGAAAATGTCGTGGGTGAACTGAATTAAATGGCCAGATGAGGATACCACAGACACAAGATGGTGCTCCTCGAGGTGCGACATCGCAGTTCAATCTGGGTCAGGTTGTTTCTCTTTTGTCTCTTTTTTGCTTATTTGTGCCATGTGAAAGCGACCGGAAACTATTTATGACCAGGCAACTTTGTTACTCCTAAGAGAGGGCAGTCTTTTTGGAGATTTTTCTGACAAAAGTGCTAACCAAAAATCAGTAGGCCTATCAATGTTAAACTCTAAAAAGTTAACGTCGAGGCTTTATTTCCCCATCGGTTCACAGTTTAGATAACGTTAAGATGGTAACTTTTAGCGTTAAATGAGGTTTGTAGTTTGTGTGTTTCTGCATGTTAACAATTTAGCAACAACAGTGGTTAGCCCCGTTGCCTCACTGTGAGAAGGTTCTGGGTTCGGGTTCCACCCGGGACCTTTCTGTGTGGAGTTTGCATGTTCTCCCCGTGCTTGCGTGGGTTCTCTCTGGGTACTCTGGCTTCCTCCCACAGTCCAAAGAAATGCAGCTTAGGTTGCTTGGTGTCTCTAAATTGCCCATAGGAGTGCATGTGCGTGTGTGTGGTTGTTTGTCTATGTGTTAGCCCTGCGATGGATTGGTGACCTGTCCAGGGTGTACCCCGCCTTTATGGAAATAAAACACTATCAAAAATGTTACAAATGCGTGTTTAACGTTTTGTCCGTAACAAGCGATTTGTGTGTGTGTGTCATGAGGTTCACAAATGCGTGCTGCGCAATCTGCACGTATAAAGCCATTTGTGTGTGTGTCATGCTGTTCACAAATGCGTGCTGTACAAACTGCACGTAAAACACATTTTACAAATGCTTAAAATCAATTTTTCTTGTGCAATTCTGTAGAAAGTACGTACAAATTGTTACCTACG
>NW_018128150.1:881002-882080 GCF_001952655.1 Monopterus albus | reverse complement strand
AGCCAGCCCGACTTTGTCCAGACATGGCTGCTGCGATTAACAGCATGACAAGCTAGCCCGACACCTAGTGGCATCATATCGAACTATCCACTTATCTAGCATAGCACAACAAACCGTGGAGCATATATTTAATATATAAAAATTTAGAACATGCACCACAAACTGCAGGCAGCTGGGATGTTCTCTGTTAAAACGTGTTATGTATTAGATATTTTTGTTTATTTTATGTAATGTCCATTTGGAATAGCGTTGTGTAAATACTTTTGTTTGGGAAAATCAGATGTCCGAGTTTTCCACGTGTCCTTAAACGCACCGTGCATTCGTGGATCGTGGACTTTTGAGAGTGCGGAAAAACAGTCTCAAAAATCCGTGTGTGCGCGGAAGGTGATTCGTGTGCGTTAGACGATCCACGCGTGCGTAGGTAACAATTTGTACGTACTTTCTACAGAATTGCACACGAAAAATTGATTTTAAGCATTTGTAAAATGTGTTTTATGTGCAGTTTGTACAGCATGCATTTGTGAACCTCATGACACACACACACACACAAATTGCTTGTTACAGACAAAACGTTAAACACGCATTTGTAACATTTTTGATAGGATTTTATCTCCATACGCCTTCACCCGATTGCTGGCCGGGATTCGCTCTGTGATCCCGTTCAGGGACTAAGAGGTAGAAAATGAATAATGTAGCTAATGAAATGGTCCAAGCAGAACTTATGCCACTAAATGAATCTTCTGATTTAGAGGACAGTGAGGATTCCACCAATGAAGAGGTTGATGATGTTAGGATTGGATTTCAGGAGTTAAAGTTATTTTTCTACTTATCATCAGTATTATTTTGCTTTTATAATAGAAAAGTTCAGTATGACTATTTGTCTGTGTTTCATTAACAGCTCCATGTATCAGTATTAACCAGCTCTTATGCATGCATCATAGTCATAATATTCAGCTTTGAGTCAACTAGTAGTATTTCTTGTCTTGGAGGCACCAAGGGCCAGGCGGAAAACTAGGGGGGACAGAGCCTTTGCTGTGATAGGTCCAAACCTATGGAATGCCTTGCCGCTTTATCTTAC
>NW_018128150.1:875533-880591 GCF_001952655.1 Monopterus albus | reverse complement strand
ATGAACCTTGTGTCCAGTTCATGTTGTGAGTGTAGAGCCAACAGATTAGAAGATAATGAGTTCATATTTGTATGAACCTTGAGTCAACAGATTAAAAGATAATATGAGTTTCACCCATGTTCAGGGCAGTCCCAGCCTGAGAAGATATAGGTGAATTACTTCCTATTATCAGAGCTCTTGGAGACTTGTCATCTCGTAGAGCCCAGCACTGTAATAACTCTGCATTTAACCAGAAGAAAATAAATCTACGTAAAGCTGATTGTTACTTCTTGGGGCCTTCAGATAAAAGAACTGGTTGTATCTAAAAATGATTTAGGGAAGCAGTTGGAGCACAACCTTGCAGCTCTTTTTTAAAAATGCAAACTGTGCTTCACATTCCAGAAAGTTCCATACAACAGCTTGTACAGATTTGTGAGTTGTCCCAGCCAGAAGCCAGAAGAACAGCTTAAAATATAAAATGGCTAATTACAGGTCAAAACGCCAACAATCAGGATGTCGTGATGTTGCTATAAACGCTGGTAAGTGTGGAGGGCTTTCAAGCCCAGGAGGGCCATCTCACAAACACATGAAAAAGGCAAAAAAAAGGTGAACCCAACTACCTTCCCAACTTTCCTGATGGATGTGATCAGACCGGTCTTGAGGATGCACGCAAGGTCTTGGTTGATGAAATGCGAAAAAGAACACCAAATGGACAAGTTGTGAAAGAGAAGATGGACCTTACGTTTGCACTAAGAAGAAAAGAGATGGTGGAGACTGAGCCTGCCATAAGCCAGATGTTGGAACGCTGGCCTGCTCTTTTTACAGAGGATCAGGTATGTTCAAAAGTGTTAAAACTTTCTATTACTTGATGTTGTTGTTCAGTGTCACGTATACAGTCTTATGCTCTCCCTGATGATGTTCTTCAGATGAAAACCAATATAACAAATACACTATTTTAGAAAAATAGTTAATCTCCAAAGTCCATATAATGCATACATGACCCCCAAAACCATCATGTTCACTTTTATTATTTCATCTGGGGCAGTATGTAAAAGGTTATTTTTATCTTATTTTACAGGTGTTCATGGAATTCAACAGGATTGTGGTAAAGAACCTCAAGCAGGAATTCTATGACAGCATTGATCAACACAGTCTTCGTCTGATTGAGATCTTTCAATCTAGGAGAGGGAATGTCGGACAGCTGTTGACACCGCTTTTACAACAAACCAGGGTTGGTCCATATCCATTGTACACTTGTGTTGTTGCATTTTTTTTTTTTTTACAGTATAAGTAATAAAAGTCACACCAAGTAATACTGTAATGGTTGTCCAGTGCAATCAAAATTGTACTTTATTTGTCCTGCTTTCTTGTAGATCATTTCTTGTTATTCAAGCTATGCAGCAACTTCATATGTTTTACTGTCCAACAGACTCAAGAGCCAACTGATATTAGGTCACTGGTGCTCAGAGGGCTCCCGATTGTCCTTGGTGACAGCCCCACAGACTTCTTCATCGCATGCTTTGTAAGTACTAATTTCTCAAATTGTATCTTAAATGGATTTATGCTGTCATGGTATTTTGTTAATTCATAGACTTTGTGATTAATAAAATAGGTACACAGAGCTTAAACCATTAAAACTTAAGATCTTTCCAACCTTTTTCTAACAATTGCATGTCTGTTGAAACCCATAAGACATTTATCTTCAGAACAAAATTTGTTTTCTTTTTAATAAAACCTGATACTTTTCTGTCTCTATATTCAAGTCCAGGTAACCTCAACCTAAAGATTTAAAAAGGTCATAAAGGCAACATAAAATAAATTCATATAAATCAAGTCTTTTGAAAATATATGATGGCTTTTGTGACTTTGGATGCAGGGACACAAACCTTAGAGTTTTTAATATTGTTATTTCTAATATCTTGATAGTTATTAAATATGTCAAATGTGCTCTGTTGTTAGGACTCTGATGATAACTCATTCCGCCACCTTGACTTCAGAATCATCCTTGTTGAGCATGAAGGCACTGTGTCCCCATCTTCTCTTCATCTCAGTCCAGCCTCGGTTAAAATCATCATTGAGGGAGAAGTTGTGATGGAAGGCATTAAAGACTTGCCAAAAGCTGTCTGTTTTCTCTTTGGACTTGCATATGCACTGCATCTCAATTACCCCAAACTAATGAGGAACACACATTCCAATTCATCCAACAGGTACTTCTCATGTTGGGCCACAGTGACTTGAAGCCCAAGTTACAAACATTGAAAAATCTACTTGCTGTTTGAGAAATTAATTGAGCCATGGTTGTGATTTTTACACAAGTTGCATAATAAATCTTTGAAAAGATTGTCTTGCTCAGAATGTCCTATAACTGTAGTAAGTGATGTAAGGTTTACCAGTGTTCTATGGTGTTTGCACATTGTTGCTCTGTTATGAGTTGTCATCATGTTTAAAGTTTTAGAGACTTGAATCGCTTTAATTATCCAATTTTAATGGATTAGTTTTATTCAATTTTATAGAAAAAATTTGAATACTGTTTTCATGTTTCTGTGAAAAATTTGCACAATTAAGCAAAAAGAGTAGTATGTATTTTGTGCTACCATTGTGTTGATGACCTGTTTTCTCAATAAAAACATTGAAATGCTGTTGTTTGTTATATTTAAAGTAATTATAAGGCATTAATTAAATAACATTTATCACTACTTAAAATCAATATAGTGAATATTTTTGGGAAAGTTTGGTACTTTCCAGCTTTATGTAAAGGAATGTATTAATACAGCTTAACCATGTTTCACCAGTGCAACGGGTTTCCTTATAATTTCTAGTAAGCTCAACTAATCCGGGTTAAGAGTGTATTCTGTCTTACCATGACTGACTTTCATTCCTCTTCTTTCCAGCAGACTGCCACCTTTCCAGGTGTTCCTCCACCTGCTCTCTGCTCTCACTACAGATCACAATGTCATCCACAAACATTATTGTCGATGACGATTCCTGTCTGACCTCATCTGTCAACCTGTCCATCACTATAGCAAACAAGAAGGGACTCAAAGCCGATCCTTGATGTAGCCCCACCTCCACCTTGAACTCCTCTGTCTGACCTACAGCACATCTCACTACTGTTGTACTCCTCTCATACATATCCTGAACTACTCTGATGTACTTCTCTGCCACTCCTGACATCCTCATACAGTACCATAGCTCCTCTCACGGCACTTTGTAATACGCTTTCTCTAAATCCACAAAGACACAATGCATCTCCTTCCTACCATCTCTATACTTCTCCATTAATATTCTCTGAGCAAAAATTGCATCAGTAGTGCTCTTTTTGGGCATGAAGCCATACTGCTGCTCACAGACAGGTAAACCCCCACTAGAGTGTTGAGAGCCTGTGGGGATCAACTAGCTAGTGTTTATACAGACATCCTCAACCTGTCCTTAACCCAAGCAGTAGTTCCTCACATTTTCAAACAATCCATTATCATACCAGTCCCTAAGACAGGGGTGTCCAAACTTTTTGCAAAGAGGGCCAGATTTGGTAAGGTGAAAATGTGTCCTTCATGACAAACTAGATAGAAACTCCACTGCTGTCTCTCCTAGACACTTCCCAGGTGACACACACAGGTCCTGAAGGCCCTGAAACAGGTAAATCCCCAGAAGGCTGCAGAAGCAGATGGTGTGTCCCCTAGAGTGTTGAAAGCCTGTGGGGATCAACTAGCTAGTGTGTATACAGACATCTTCAACCTGTCTTTAATTCAATCAGTAGTTCTTCGCATTTTCAGGCCGGACTTTGGACATGCCTGCCCTAAGACATCAGACACATCCACTCTGAATGACTAAAGGCCAGTGGCGCTCACATCAGTTGCCATGAAGTGCTTAGAGAAACTGGTCCTCACACACATCAACCACATGGTCCTGGACACTGTAGACCCTCTGCAGTTTGCCTACCGCCCCAACAGATCAGTGGATGATGGTTTTATTCCATACCTTGAAACACCTGGACAACAGCAGTACGGATGCTAGGATGCTCTTCCTGGATTACAGTTCTGCATGCAACACCATTTGCCCCGGTAGGCTGATTGGAAAGATGACAGACCTCGGTGTCCCAACTCCCACCTGTAACTGGATTCTGGACTTCCTGACTGAAAGACCACAGATAGTTAGAATGGGAGGGCGGGTGTCTGCTGAGCTCACAATCATCACTACTGGCATCACACTCTGGTATGGTAACACCACATAGGCAGAGAGAAAGGCTCTTCAAAGGGTCATAAAGACTGCAGAGAGGATAACTGGGACTAAAATGCCTGCTATGGACACACTGTACACACAGCGCTGTCATAAAAGGGTAGAGAACATACTCAGGGATCCATGCCACCCAGCTCACTCCCTGCTCGGACACAAAAACTGCACCTACAGCCTAAGGCACAGCAGGGCAGACAGTATCATCACACACAGAACAAGACTTTACAACAGCTTTTTCCCTGCCACAGTAAGACTGATGGCAAATACAAAAATGTGAGAATATATGTGCAATAACCCCTTACTAGACATGCGCAATAATAATACAGAAATGTTCCATCCACCACCATCTGTCCTTCTAGGTTCCTTTCCTTAACACCAAACCTGCCCATCACCTCCTAGTTTCTATCTATCTCCTCACCAACGTGCCCGTTGAAGTCTGCCCCAATCACCACTCTCTCCCCTCATCTAACTCACTCCAGAATCTCTCCTTCTCTTCTAACTCACACCCTACTTGTGGAGCATAACCACTGACTACATTCAACATTACCCCTTCAATTTCCAACTTCAAACTGATCACCCTGTCTGACACTCTTTTCACCTCTAAAACATTCCTCACAAGCTCCTCCTTCAGGATCACTCCTACCCCATTTTCTAAAACAATTCGTATCCCCCTCCAATTCTACGTGCTTTGCTACCCTTCCACCTGGTCTCCTGTACACACAGTATATCTACCTTCCTTCTCTCCATCATGTCCACCAGCTCTCTACCTTTCCCTGTCATTGTGCCAACATTGAGTCCCTATTCTCAGACCTATACTTCTGCCTTTCCTCTTCTCTCTCTGTCTAC
>NW_018128150.1:855256-874712 GCF_001952655.1 Monopterus albus | reverse complement strand
TTAATGAACTTGTAAGGATAAATTTAAGTTTCTTCATTATAACAGGATGTTCACTATATCATGTGTGTGCGTGCTTCTTAAATAACAGGATGTACTACTTTGGAATTAAGGAGTATGTTTTGAGGGAAAAGTATTGACAAATGCCACCTGCATCCTGCATGAATATTTTTGGGCAAGTTTGGTACTTTCCAGCTTTATGTAAAGGAATGTGTAAGGAGGCGGGAAGAAATAGTATAAAATACACAGTGTTAGAGATGCAACTTGAGATCATCTTGGCTGCTGCTTGCTGTATGATCTCCAGATGCGCATCTGTGAATAAAAGGTAATTAAGTGCACTTTGGTATTTGTGTGACTGAATATTCTTTCCATCATCTGGACCCGAGAAGAAGTTTGCTGAAACTTCACATTCGCATGTTTAAATTTGGCATGTTTTTATGCTGGATGCCCTTCCTGACACAACCCTCTCTATTTATCCGGGCTTGGGACTGGCAAAGAGAGCATACTTCCAAAAACTGGAGAGCTACTATATGAATAACAACATGTGCAGTATGTAGCAGGGAATCCAGGCAGTCACAAACTACAGGAACAAATCAACAAACACAGCCCCCCAGGACACCACCCTCCCAAACAGCCTCAACAACCTCTATGCGAGGTTTGACAGCAACTGTACCTGGAGCTTGTTGGCCAAGAGGATGCTCTTAACCATGCAGCTTAGAAATAAAGGTGAAACATATAAGGAATATTATATTAATGTAGGTTCCCAGAGGAATATGACAGATTTTGGTCACAGGGACAATTGTGTGATTTATTTTTTTTATTAAATCTGACACTGCAAAAAAAAAAAAACAATATTTTCAAACAATCCATTATCATACCAGTCCCTAAGACAGGGGTGTCCAAACTTTTTGCAAAGAGGGCCAGATTTGGTAAGGTGAAAATGTGTGGGGGCCGACCATTCAGCCTGACATTCTTTGAACCATTAACATTAAATACAAATGAACTATTTTAGTTATACTATACTTTAGTTATACTATCTTCTGGTGAAATGTAAAATAGCTTTTTTTGTACACGTGTATTTTATACTGTGGTCAACAGTGCTGGTGGGCCACATATTATTGATTTTATGACAGAAGCTGCGGGCCGGTGAAAATTTGAACACGGGCCGCAATTGGCCCCCGGGCCGGACTTTGGACATGCCTGGTTTATGATGAGCACTCAAGCAGGAAAACTTTGTCAGCCTTTGATTTGTCAACCATATTTGTAGGGTGGCTCTGGCTTAAGAGGTAGAGTGGGTTGCCTCCTGGCGGTTCGATTCTTAACCTCTCCAGTGCACGTGTCAATTGCCCTTGAGCAAGACACTGCACTGTTTTATTCCATACCTTGAAACACCTGGACAACAGCAGTACGGATGCTAGGATGCTCTTCCTGGATTACAGTTCTGCATGCAACACCATTTGCCCCGGTAGGCTGATTGGAAAGATGACAGACCTCGGTGTCCCAACTCCCACCTGTAACTGGATTCTGGACTTCCTGACTGAAAGACCACAGATAGTTAGAATGGGAGGGCGGGTGTCTGCTGAGCTCACAATCATCACTACTGGCATCACACTCTGGTATGGTAACACCACATAGGCAGAGAGAAAGGCTCTTCAAAGGGTCATAAAGACTGCAGAGAGGATAACTGGGACTAAAATGCCTGCTATGGACACACTGTACACACAGCGCTGTCATAAAAGGGTAGAGAACATACTCAGGGATCCATGCCACCCAGCTCACTCCCTGCTCGGACACAAAAACTGCACCTACAGCCTAAGGCACAGCAGGGCAGACAGTATCATCACACACAGAACAAGACTTTACAACAGCTTTTTCCCTGCCACAGTAAGACTGATGGCAAATACAAAAATGTGAGAATATATGTGCAATAACCCCTTACTAGACATGCGCAATAATAATACAGAAATGTTCCACAAGGTATCTTTGTAAGAGCATCTCATCAACAGTGGGACCTGAGTAATAGCAGGATATTCTCTACGAAGTAATAGAAACAAGTTTGAATATAAACTGTTTTAGTATGTTATAACCCCTCACTACCTCACCAAGCGTAATGACATATCCAACTCCACCATGTGAATTACATGTGAAGTATGATGTCTGAAGTTCACTGGGGAAAATACTATTACCCTATTTTTGTGTATTGTGGCTTTAATACTTTGTCGCCTTTATGTAACTTTTTTTATTTTAAGACTAAGTGTTCTTTCTGGCTTTTGACTCCTTACCTGACTCCAAAGGAGAGCTGCACAAGAATTTCCCATTCTCATACCGATACTCCTGCCTTTCCTCTTCTCTCTTTGTCTAACATCTGACAAAAAGATCTAAAAATACTGAGGCAGCAGACTTTGTGAAAATTAATCATTTGTGTCATTCTCAAAACTTTTGGAAACTGTTGAAAGGAGGACCTTGGTGGAGACTGTTCATATGAGATGAGTGGTAGAGTAGAATATAATTCTGAAAATGGTAACAATAGAATAAAGACTGGACTATAGTCAATGGCACAACACAAAGTGCCGTCAATACATTTCAGCAATAATTTCTAAGTTAATCAATTCTCATAATAAATGAAGGTACAGTAAATTACATGTCAACTCCATTCAATATATAGTGGAGGAACACATTTTGTATTGAATTTGTGTTCATATTAAAAGTTTATGTATGGAAAAAATCTGCTTCAAGGGCCAGTTCAGTTTTCTCTATTTATTGCTATAGGCATAAATCACATACTCACACAGACACCCATCTTTCATTCTATTAGTTCCAAATGCCATGTTTTGCATACAGATCTGATTGGCTACTTGAAATTAGAGGTTGAAGCAGAGAATCAGGCAGTGTTTATCAAACAGAGAATGCTTGCACTTCAATCTAATGAAAAGGGCAGTTTTCACCATCTTCCTGTTTATACAGTGCCTATATAAAGTATTCATTCCCTTGGATGTTTTAACCTTTTATTGATTTTATAAATCAGTCATGGTCAATATAATTTGCCTTTCCTGACAAAAAAAAAACCCAACACAAAACCTCTAATGTCAAAGTGAAAACAGGTTTCTACAAAGTTATAACACCACACAGCTGGTCAAGAAGGCCCAGCAGCGGCTGTACTTCCTGAGGAGGCTGAGGAGGTTTGGCATGTCGCCTACGATCCTTTGCAACTTCTACAGCTGCATCATTGAGAGCATCTTGACCAGCTGCATCACCGTTTGGTATGGCAACACTACTGCTATGGACCGCAAGCGCCTGCAGAGAGTGGTAAAGACTGCGGAGAAGATCACCAGGACTCCACTGCCTTCTCTGCAGAGCATTTACCACCGCAGGGTGCGTAGGAAAGCTGCCTCCATCCTCAAAGATCCCACCCACCCCCAGCACAGACTGTTTGCCTTCCTACCCTCTGGCCGGAGGTTCAGAAGTGTGAAATGCAGGACCACTAGACTGAAAAACTCTTTCTTTCCCTCTGCCATCAGACTCCTAAACAGCTGAGGAGTTTATTACCAGGAAATACATGTTGTACTGTTTACATTCTCAGTTTGGAAAACTAATTAAATCTCGACTAGAGTTCACCCAAAGACGTGTGGGGAGACTCCATGGTCAAGTGGAAGAAAGTTCTTTGGTCTGATGAGACCAAAATGGTACCTTTTGGTCATCAGACAAGACGCTAAGTTTGGTGGACACCAAATACTGCACATCACCACAAACACACCATCCCCACTGTGAAGCACAGTGGTGGCAGCATCATGCTGTGGGGATGCGTCTCGGCAGCCGGCCCTGGAAGGTTTGTAAAGGTAGAGGATAAAATGAATGTGGCAAAATATAGGAAAATCCTGGAGGACAATGTTATTCAGTCTGCAAGAGAACTACGGCTTGGGGGAAGATTTATTTTCTAGCAAGACAATGACCCGAAGCATACAGCCAAAGCTACAGAGAAGTGGTTTAAAGACAACAAGGTGAGTGTTCTGGAGTGGCCGAGTCAAAGCCCAGACCTCAATCCAACAGAGAATTTGGGGCTGGATTTGAAAAGGGCTGTTCACACCCGATCCCTGCACAACCTGGCAGAGGTTGAGCAGTTTTGCAAAGAAGAATGGAGGAAAATTGGAGCGTCCAGATGTGCAAGCCTGTTTGAGACCTATCCACACAGACTCAGTGCTGCTATTAAATACTGACTTGAAGGGGGTGAATATTTATGCACTTATTTCACATTACATATTTTTATTTGACATTACTTTGAAACCTGTTTTAACTTTAACATTAGAGGTTTTTTGTAATTTTTTTTATGTTGACCATGACTGATATATAAAATGTTTTATCAAAAAAGCCAAGTTATATTGACAATGATTTATTTATCAGAATCAGAATCTGCTTTATTGGCCAGGTGTGGTGGGGACACGAGGAATTTGACCAGCTGAAATGTCCACACAACATCTTATACTTTCTGTTACCCCTACTGATTAAAAAGCATTTGATCTTGAGTCTGTGTCCAAGTCCTGCATTTACTGGGTCCACAGTTATTATTCCTGACAGCTAGCCATGTCATACTGTCGTGGGTCAAGTGTTCATCTGACTGACAGCCCAGGGGAAGAAACTGTCCTTGTGCCTGGTTGTCTTGGCGCACAGTGACCTGTAATGCTGTCCAGAAGGGAGGGGTTTGAACAGATTTTGTCCTGGGTGTGAGGGGTCTGCAGTGATTGTCTCCACCCTTATTTTGACCCGTGAGGTGTACAGGTCCTCCATGGTGGGCAGGCTTGCACCAATGACCTTTTCTACAGTCCTGACTATCCGCTGAAATCTGTACTTGTCGTAAAAACTAGAGTACTTAAAAACAGAGACCTGTACGGATCTGTATAATCTGTACAATGTATATTTACAGGTATTGCACCGAGGGTTACTGTTTAGTCATACTGTCATGGGTCAAGTGTTCATCAGAGTGACAGCCTGAGGGAAAAAACCTGATGTTGGACATCCATTTCAAGTCCTGGGACATAATAAAAGGGTAAAACATCCAAGGGGGTGAATACTTTTTTATAGGCACTGTATATTGAACTTAATTTTCAAAACTGTATTTTACTTCTTTTTCTTCTTTCTCTTTTCACTGTACTCCCCTTGCCCTCTTCCCCCTTGTCTTTATCTCTCTTTCCTCTCACAGCTAACTTGTTAGGGTAGATCAGCAAATTAATTTTCTTAGAATACATTAACACCTCATATCCTCTGGCCCTGTCAGAAAAGAGAGAAAGTGAGAGTGGTACAGAAAGATGAGCAAATAGAGACAACAAGGTGACAAGAAGTGTGAATGTAGCTCCACTGGGGTGATTATATTTAGAAGCCAGTTTGGTTAAAGCTGTTTAATTACACACACACATGCCCTATTTTCCTTGACTCAGCTAATTTCTCCCTTCTCATCTGTATTTTTTCACAGGAGGTGTTAAACATGACCTAATATTTTCTGCACCTACTTGGCACTAATCTGAAAAACTTTTATGCAGGAAATAGTTTTATCAGAAACTGATTGGATATTGTGTCTGCATTTGAATTTAATGTTTTCATATCACCAGCTGTAAGGCAATAGTTTGACATTGTGGGAAATATGTTTATTTTCTTTCTTGCTAAGGGTTTGATAACACTACTCTCTTGTCTGTATGAAACTACATTCTGCAGCCAGCTAGCTTGTTTGCTTAGCATCAAGACTGGAACAGGGGGATAGGGCTAGCCCTGCTCTGTCCATATTCAAAAAATGCACCTATCGGCATTTCTAAAGCTAAAAAATGTGGGAGCCATCACAGTCACAGTATTCCGGAACTACTGATGTTATATTCGCAAATTTTTTGATTCTATTTAATGGTTTTGTTAGGTATTTTTAGTCAGATAGAAATTGGATAGATACTTTATGTATTAGAAATGTTTAGTGGAGATAGGATGTCTAGTTAGACTGTTAAATGCTTAGGCATGCTTATGAGTTTCTACAGGGTACATCTGGTCAAGGATAACTAGAGAGAAGAGTTGATGACTGTCAGCAGACAGGGTGTTTAATATTATTATTACGACATGTATAACTGTAGCCTTAGCCATAATAGGTTCTTATGTTTAAGCCACGACGTTACTAGAAGTCTGTGAGAATGTTTTTAGTTACACACCACTTAATCAACAGACACACACACACATTGATTTGCTTCATGTTTTGACTACTGCTATGGCCAGCTGCAAAGCTGGCAACAGAGACGTCTCGGTTGACGTTTCTGTGTAGTATGGGGCTAGCCCAACCGAGGAGATATAATGTATAGGCCTGGTGGGTTCAGGGTCTTTTTCATCTATTACTGTATGTTAAGAAGCACACCCAATGAATGAGGAGTTCTGGCTAAAACAGACATGTGTTTTGCAAACAGAATGGAAGAGGAAACCAAAAGCTCAAAGGTACAAGATTTAATGAGCAGGTTTTGACATTTTGCCACAGGGGTTTTAAGGTTCATTTGAGAACCATTAGGCACCTCTAACATGATGAATGCCCCCCTTTTCTCTCTAGAAACACCACAGTGTGTGTGGTCATGTAGACAGATTTTTCTCAACAGCTTTCTGGGTTAAAGTGTGAGAAACCTGGAGTGCCTTGCTCAGTGTGAAGGAGCTGATAGCATAGACCAGTAGAAAGTGAAGGGGCGAGGGGACATGCCCAAGAAAAGGAATTGGAAGAAACAGAGGGTAAACTATTGAGAGAGCTGGAGAGATGTAGTGAAGCAGAAGATGTGTGATGGATGGAGGGATGACAGGTGTGATGAATGAGGGAACCGGGAATGGAGTGGGGCAGATGGATCATCATGACATTACACTGGAGTGTGTGTAAGTATGTACATATCTACTTCTACTTCCCAGCTATGCATGTCTGTTGATCTCTGATGATTGCAGAGCTTATTATGGAGATTATGAGTATCACCATTCATACAGGCCCGTATTAGGTTTTAATGACTGAGTTAATTAACGTATACTGGCATACACGCAAACATGACTCACTTGCACATACATATGCCCTCACACATACCTCATGTCACAGAAGTATGACTCTAAATTGCGTTTGGGTCCAAACAGGAAAGCAGTTATGTATCACTTAACAGAAGAACAGGGTGAAAAGGAAAGCCAAAGACACATTTATCCAACTTTACCTCTTTTGTTACACCTGCTGTATTGCCTCTCTTCTTTTCTGCAGTTCCGTCACCCTTGTTTTGTTTGCCTTGTTTCTGTCATCCACAGAAATGCAACCTAGAGAAATGGTTATATGGGCAGCTTGTTGGAGTGCTTCATTAAACGTATTAATGAGGACAGTACAGCTACAACACAACATCAATGCTTAAACAGAAATAAGTCTGGGAGGCTGTGCTTAGGCACAGCAGTGCTTTGGGCTAAATGCTACTGCCTGCATCCAAAATGCTTACATTTGCAATGCTAATATGATGATTTTTAGTAGGTGTAATATTTACCATGTTCACCACATTAGTTTAATGTGTTAAGATGCTAGCATTTCCTAATTAGTACTAAACACAAAGTACTGCAAGGAAAGGAGAAGTCTTACTTGCTATGATCTCTAAACAAAATCACAGACAGGAATAATAGGGTGTCATCTTTCCCATAATGCAACTAAATTCCAACTTTCACTACACCCTCCTTCCATGGTACAGGTTAATATTTTTCAGCTTTATAACAGATGTTATAACAGTAAAATATTCCTAAGATCCTCCAAAGTTAAAGTGAGAAACACTTTGCAGAAGTTATATCCATCCATTTTCACATACAGAGTCAGCCCCATAGCCAATAAACTGATGTATATAAATATACCTTTAAGAAGATATATATATATATATAAATAATTTTGAGGGATGTTGATTTAGTCAGTTGAGTTTGTATATTGTGTTTATTGTTATTCATCTATACATTGTTAGGCTGGATGTTAACACAGATGTTGGTTTGCTTGAGCTGACAGTCTGGCACAGAAGATATGCCAGTCAACAGTGCAATGCTGCATTTCTATTAGGCAATGTTCAAAGAATAAGATAATAATACTGCCTCAGTTTTTATCTTCTCAAATCTAAAAAAAACCTTTCTCTAAAAGACTCCCTTTTTGCAGTAAAACTAATTAAGTCATTTGGATCTGGTACATGCTAAATTAATCTGCTCTTTAAGGTGCTATAACAATTATGGCTGAACAATCAAGCTGGAGAGGGAGCAACAGCATTTACACCACCACCTTGAATATTATGGTTTGGATCAATGCTGAAGCAATGGAACAGAGAATGGAACAGTCATCACTAAAACACTAAAGGCTGAAATTGGATTACTGATTGTTAAATACTGTAAATATAAGATTTTAAATTCTAGAAAAAATGATGGAATGAAAAGTGAATTGGAGGGATTGGGGGACATTACACAGAGTATCTTTGCAGGATTAAAGGTGACACAGGTTGAGCATTTAAAGGCAACGCCCACTATGTAATATCTGTTGAACATCAGCCACTGTGGTTACTAGTAACACTAATGGGATAAGGCTAAAATGCTTTTTTCCATCTAGCTAAAATATTAAACTAATATAAGTACAAGTGGCAAACAGTCATTAAGTGAGTAAACTGGCAGTATTTACCTAAATTTGATATTAGTTAGTAGTAACCATTGTAAGCTACTGGTCCAGACCAGGACTTTAGCAGAAAATCCAGTAAGTATACTGAAATAAATGATGGCGCACCAAATACAACATTTCATTTGGAAGAGGAAGAATGTGTTACATGGTCTCACATTAAAGAACTATACCACTGCCCTTGTTGTTTCCCAAACAGTTTCATACTTAAAAGCTTGGTATAGAAGAAGTTTTACATGTACTTACCTGGTATGTTCCTCAGGGCAAGCCCCCGTTTTTTAAATCCATGGCAGGATACACTCAGTTTTGCTTTTCACTTCTCTTCTTTTTCTTTCTCCGTGCATGCATTCAGCTGGATGACTGCCCACTGCCTCTAACTCAACCTTGATAAAAATGAGATATAATTCTTCTCTGACAAATGCCCTTTGCAAGACCTCTAAATCAGCACTGAGAGCACCACAGGGACACCTGTCCAGACTAGCAAGAATCTCAGCTGTGATTCTAGGGAGCCAATTGTCACAAAATGGTTGCATTATGGTCAGCTTCTTCCTCTTGCCATAGCCTTGTCCAGTGGCAGAACAATATAGCACCGAGCCTGGGTGTAGACCATACTACAAATAATTTAAATAACCATGTTATATTACACAGCAGCAATGTAAACACCAAGACAAGTGCAGGCTAACAACTATTAAAGCTATATGCTAATCCAAAACAGGGAGTAGATCTATATGCATTTTTGAACATCTTCTAATGCAAACACACACAGAACCATTTTGTTACATTGTACCTTGCAATCAATCATCTTCCTTGGCATAGGTTCCTGAGAATCTATCAGAAAATACACACACAAATAACCAACAATAAATGGAAAGGTTGTGACACTGCCATGGACATGATCAGGAAATTCAGCAGTCAACAGTAGAGTGAAGACTGGCGTATTACATATACAAGTATAAGCAAAATAAATATAATCATGAGTGAAACAGAAATTACACTTCCCCTCACAGAGTCTGTACATTTTGAACAATACCTAATGTAAACGCACAAAACTGTGCTGCTATGTCATTGTAACTTGCAACTCATCAGCTGCTAGAAAACAATGACTGCACTCACCTATTGGAATGACATTCTGCTGGCCTTGTATGCAAAGTTCTCCACAATCTGCCTTGGTCAAATATCTTGGCTTTATAATTTTCAAATGTGGAAAAGTCCAGTCAGCTCTGTGGTAATTAAGGAGAGACCACTGTACTGCTAGCCAGGGTGTCCTCTGTTTTTACCCAATATTAGCTCATCTTTGCCCGCAGTTGCTGACAACAATGCAGAACAAAAATAATCTAGTTTCTTCAGTTTTGTAACTTCGTATCCCAAATCTTGCTTCTCCTTCCTCTTTGAGCACTGCTCTTGCCTTTGTATGTCTGGGGCATTTTGAATGAACACACTATGCATTTTTCCAAAGTTAGCCAAAGTTCTAGTGAATGCTGGGACAGTGTGTTTGATTTATGTAGCTTTGCGTGCTCCGTGGGTGATGCAAATGCAGCCACTGTATAACCTATGAAGAGGTAAAATAATGATTACCATAATGGTGGCACTTAATTAGTCCCTCAACTGATTTAGCATTGCTGCACATGGTTGATGTACATTATTTGAACATTGACATTATCCTGAAAGCCCACCAGGCCCCCAGATTGTGTGAGCCCAGGTGCAGTTACACCCCCTGACACTCCAACAGTTGTCCTGTCCAAATCTGCCTATATCCTGTTTCAAATGTAGTATCTCCTCCCTCCCTGTTCTAATGACCTGCTCTGTTCACAGCTGAAAACTTGTGCAGCACTATTAAATGCATCTGTACTCTCATTTCCAACATGTCAAAACCTTGGTTCTGTTGTGCAAGTTACTAAGACCACGTTCACACTGCAGGCTGAAGTGACTCAAATCCGATCTTTTTGCCCAAATGCGACCCATATCCGATTTCCTTTTGACAGTGTGAACAACACAAATCCGATTTTTTCAAATCCGACCCAGGCCACTTTCATATGTGGTCCTAAATCGGATACGTATCCGATGTTTTGCAATGCGACTTCAGTCTGAACGGCCAGGTCGCATTTCATGCATTTTTTAAGTCATTGAAATGCGACAGACGTCACAATTCTGCGCTGGAGGAGGTGAAGGGTAATAAAAAAATGGCAGACAACGGTGATTCAGGTGGTGATAACGTTTCCCTTCTCACTCGGAAATTATTAATGAATTCTGTGTCCGTGAAGCCCCTCACGGAATCCCACCAGTCCTGGCTCCGACTCCGCACCCACACATTCCTCTGTACAGAGGTAGCAGCCACTGCTCCACAAAAGGCCATAAGCAATATTTGTGCTCTCCTCCTTCTTGATATTCTTCTTATTATGTCTTTATTTCGATTGCAAATTGTCAGGTACATCGCTACGCACATGCTATCACGAGCCACATCCATTTTTATTTCCGCAAACACAGTACGCTGCGTCTGACGTCACGTCCTCTTCTGCGCATGTGGGTCACTTCAGGGCAGTATACCGGTCACACGAGACAGATGGCAGTCGCATTTAAATGACAGTGTTAACAACAGCGCAAAAAAATCAGATTTCGGCAAAAAAATCCAATCTGAGCATTAAGACCTTGGAGTGTGAACGTAGTCTAAGTGAGCTGCATCCTTGTATACCTCCAAGTCATGTGCTTGCCTCCTGGAAGCCACTAGGCCGTATCTCCACTCTCAGCTCAATTCCTCTCCCCTCAAGCACCTGGACAGTGAAATCACATTCCCACCTCACACAGGACTCAACTGCCTGTGTAAAAAACTCATTTCTGCAGGAACTCTCAGATCCCTCTCTGAGCTCCTCCACCAAGTCTCTTGACCCTAATCATTCTCCTGTCATGTGGGCAAAAATCCTTTTCCACCTGGCTCTTATTTTGCTTCTATCTGAAAACCATTTATTGTGAAGGTGCTATTATTAGATTCCATCACAGAAATAAATAAAATAGAGTTCTATTAAATAGCTGTGATGTGGATAGTGTTAGTTAAAATGAACTGTCTATATATCTTTTTATAAGATGCCTCGGTTACCAGGACAAGTTACCCTTCTTCACTCTCAATATAATAATATTGTCCTTATAGCTTCAAAATTGAAAAGATGTTGTGCCACACATGCACAATAAGATATTGCTGTACTATGTTACTGTGTAATCTAATTACTTTTTCAGCATCAAGTAATCAATTTGTCATCTTAACAGAGAGTACATATCAGTTTTGTAGTGTGCAGTAGAATGTTTAAGGATGTGTTAGCTTTGTGCAGTTAGCCTTTGCAAAAAGAGGTGGAATACAAGTTCTGGTAGCTCAAAAGTTGTCTTATGTACATGTTGTGTCTGCTCACCTGGCTGGCTAACATTAGCAAAGCAATGAAAGATGAGTGAGCACCCCAGTGCTTCACTGTGAAGACCAGTGAAGTGCAGCATTCAGTCACAACAGCTAAGCTAACTAATATTTATAAATCTCAATAACTTTTAGACTAGCTGCTTTAATATCAAAATATTTTTAGATGTTGTGTAAATGTCAGTACTGCAGAACTGCCAAGTACTTTGTCACATGCTGAGGAATGAATGTAATATAACAAATAAGGTCACATTTCGTTTGATTAGTAAATAGTAAAGAATTGATTTTTTAATAAATAAGGATTTAGAAGGTTTATTGTATATTTTTCAATGACCTTCCCCAACAGTTCAAATTTGTGTTACATAAATCAGTAGCTGTTTATATGTTTTTGCCTACTGTAGGGCAGTGGAACAACTTGTAAATACAACATTGACATGATTATCCTATAAATGTATTGCAGAGCAAACAATTACAGATCCAATACACACAATAGCATTCATTGGGAGTCATATTTCTTTCTATCTTGGCCAATATTCACTCAAACTTTAGCTCACTTGGTCTTCACTAACTCCTGAGGGAAATATGTGTCTATCCATGTGTATTTGAGTATTGTCAATAAATACATTGTTTGCATGCATGCAATGCCATTGAGTTTAGTTTTTTAATACAGTTGTCTTGTTTCCTTTTTATAGCGAGAGTAAAATATTACGATGGTATATTAGAGATTCTGCTCCAACTCACTTTGTGATCCTTTAAATTAGATCTGCAACAGATTGGAAGAGGAGTGTTAGATATGTTATTCTGACCTGCTTATGATGAGATATTGAGAAATGGAACTACATAGATAAGCTCAATGGATAGATGAGAATCAACCAGATGTGAAGAAGACAGTGCAACAGTGTTGGTGGTGAAACAGCAATAAGGGATGAAGGAATGATAGAGTGAGAGTGGAAAGCTCAAGATGGGAGGGACAGAAAAAAAGCCAGATGAGGGTGCGCTGGCTTGTGAAGTGAAGCTATGATGAAAGAGTAAGACAAATTGGTAGAGAAAGGGAGAGAAGAAGGGAAAAGGTTTCCTATATGGCAAATAGAGGGCAGTATCACTCTGTATCAGGTTCACAAAGAGGAGAAGAGACAAGGTGAGAATAGCACAGACAGAGAGAGAGGTAGCAAGGGATACAAGGGTAGAGGGATGTATGGCGGTGGTGAAGGAGAGAGGGTGGGTAGAAACGGTGGGGTAAAGAGCAGCAGCACAGTTGAACACAGAATGTAAGAGCCAGAAGAAGAAAAAAAGGGAGGGGGCTGGGTACAGAAAAGATGCAGAAGGAGAGGAGTAGATTGCAGTGCCAGCATGGGAACACAACTACTGCTTACCTATTACCATTTCAATACAAACTATTGCTGTTCAGATGAGTGTTTGCATGTACTTGCATGTGTCATTGATGTTTACCTATGTGATGTGCTCACTTTGCATGATCTAAGTATATTGTGTGTCTCTGTTCTATGCCTTTGCACATTTGTGACTCTGCGTTATGTGAATCTCTGTGTGTGCTTGCATTAGTGTGTCCGTGCACATGCACATATTGGCATGGGTTTAAGGGATTGTTTTTACTGCATCTCTCCTTGATATGCCCAGCTGAATACAAAAAGCTTTTAAATGAGTATTACACCATAGAACTAAGGCCCTCCTGGAAACTCACAGCATTTAAAGTCTCCCTGGGCAGTGACCAAACTAATAGTCTGAAGCTTCTTCAGATGCTCGTGCAGGAAAATTATTGCAAACAAAACAATATTTATACAGTATAGCACCTTCATAAACATACTGTACATTACAAAGTGGTTCACAAAGATAAAATCAATAATGATAAAACATGCAAAATAAAATACAGTAGGCATGGCAAAATAAAATACAATAACACACGTTACATCCATATATACAGTATATACAGTAGTCCCTGGAAGGCTATTGGTTAAGGCGCAGCGCTCTCGCCACGGCAATCTGGGTTTGAATCAGGCTTGCGTCAGGAAGGGCATCCGGCGTAAAAACATGTGCCAAATGTCAACATGTGAGTCGTCAGTGTGATGATTCTCTGTGGTGACCCCTAAACGGGAAAAGCTGAAAGTGACTTTCACATCCATATATATACAGTATATACATACTGTATGTTTATATGACTCAATGCCTCACACATGGATCCTGGAATTCTTGGAACTGTACAACATCAACAGGACTCTGAGAGCCTTCATCAAGAACTCAGTGTGAATGTGGAAAACAACCCTAGAGGCCAAATTCACGCCAATTGCACAAGTCAACATTTACCAAGGAGATGCTCTGTCCCTGCTGCTGTTCTGCATAAGGCTGAAACCCCTCAGCCAGATCATCACCAAGAGTGGTTACTGATACCGACTACAGAATGGAGCAACCCTCAGCCACCTCCTCTACATGGATGACATCATGCTGTATGCCAGGAGTGAATGAGACATCAACTCACTGATCCACACCACTACTAGGACCTACAGCCACGACATTGGAATGTCATTTGGACTCAATAACTGTGGTCGAATGGTAACAAGGAGAGGAAAGGTAGTTAGGACTGAGGGAATTGTACTACCACAAGGCAACATAGCAGATGTTGAGGACAGCTACAAGTACCTTGGGATCCCGCAGGCAAATGGGAACCATGAAGAGGCCACAAGGAAAGCAGCAACCACCAAGTACCTGCAGATAGTATGGCAAGTCCTGAGAAGTCAGCTGAATGCAAAGAACAAAGTCCGGGCGATTAACACCTATGCCCTGCCGGTCATCAGGTACCCCTCTGGCATAATAAGCTGGTCAAAGGAGGAGATAGAGGCTACTGACATCAAGACAAGGAAGCTCCTTACAATGCACAGTGGGTTTCACCCAAAAACCAGCATCCTGAGACTGTACACTAAGCGGAAAGAAGGAGGCCGAGGATTAGTGAGTGTTAGAGCCACTATCCAGGAAGAAACAACAAAGATCCATGAATAATCCAGGCAGATGGCCTCGAGTGATGACATGCTTAGTGAATACTTCAGCAGAAACCAGAAGAACAAGGGAAGGAAGAGCAGGAACCCTCATGAAGGACAAACCCCTGCAGGGTATGTACCACCATCAAACAGAAGAAGTGGCTGATATTGAAAAATCCTACCAGCGGCTGGACAAAGCTAGACTGAAAGACAGCACTTGCACTTTTCATTTATAATTTGCAACTTTGAAAATTATATTTTGTAATTTAGAGTCAGTCCACCAATTTTACAAAGATCTATTTACTCATGACAAGGGGTACACTACTTGGCCTTTCACACCAGTTGTTTAATTGCTTCTGTGGCTCTAGTTGGAGGCTTCTTGATCAATTAAAAATCACCACAGCAGAACCAGACATAACATCTTTATTCCATACTTACATATTGGTGCTTATTAGTGCAATTTGTTCAGGGACTTGGGCATGCCTTGGCTAGCCTCAAATCTGACATTGAAACTCTCCTTAAACTATAAATGACAGTGACAGACATCTCATTTCTCCCTGAATGTCCTCAAGTGTCCTGCAAATGAGCACTAAAAATCTGGGTAAGTAAGAAAAATCTTAAGAGAACAAACTCTTCAATGCTGAATGTACTTTTATGCTGCTGTGGCATGTGTGTTTGGGCAGAAACAAGCTATTTTAATATTCTAAGTGCATGCAGTACTGTTTATGGAGAAGTACTGTCTAATTTTTTTAAATCAATTTTATCATTTGATGTAATATATATTTTTAAAAAATTAATTATAAAGTTTTAAACACATAAGATTATGCCATTCAGTCCATTTTCCTGTTATAATACTAAATAGTAAAAAAGCATGACTAGAGTAGGAACACCTCAGCCCAGCCTTAAAACAAAATATGGTCAAGAATATAGTTCTTACCTTTCAGTCTCTCTCTCTCAGGTTTATTTTCATTCAGAAAATGTAGAGATATATTATATTGTTGCACACATTCTTTGTCACAATGCCGCAATGCTGTTACACTTAATCATTGTGCTCAGGGAATCACATAGCTTACAGCACACACACACACATACAACACACACAGACGTGAAGATATGGAATTCAGTGAACCAAGATCAATGCATACTAGCATAACGTTGACATCCCTGGTGTTTATGCAGCCTTTGGAGTGTGAAATGGTACAGTGTGTGTGTGTGTGTCTGTGAGAGAGAGGGAAATAACCATCCGATCTTTGCTATGACCATCTATAAACACCTGTTTTTAGCTTATTTTCCTTTTTTTCATAATTTCTCTTCTGTTGTCAACAAATTAAACTGAAATAAAAATTCCCAGTATTCATTCTCTGTCTTAGACACTCTCTTTTTCTATCTTTCACACTTAGCACGCATACACCATGGTCCAGCACACACACACCATGGTCCATCAGTACATATCAGGTGGTTAGACTGATCTAATAGAAAGCAACAGCATAGATGTCAGAGCAGCTGATCCTATTCAGCATGACAATGGGCGCTGTGTGTTTGTAAAAGAAAAAGATGAGACAGTCAAAATATACAGGCACGTGTGGATTTGTGCCATTTTTCATGTATGAATTGCAAGTTACAAAAGTGTTGGCACTTTTGTAAAATGATTTTCTGAAATAAATTCTAATGATGAGTCATTTCACATATGAACTCCAGGCATGACATGATCATGTAGCAACCAAGGGCTCTATTTTCCTGCCAGCATAATTTGTGCATCGCTTCATTTGCAGATGTTCTGCATTTTACCTCGGGCTCATGTCTGCTTTTTGTTGCGCTATGGCAGTGTTTGATATTTTCCTGTCATGAATGAATGCACTTACGCTGAGGTAGGAGGAGAGGCGCAGCTGAGGCTGTGTATATGCTAACTAGGCAGTGTAATGCAATTTTAGTGCTTGTATTGACCCGAAATAGCGATAACTATAACACCTGCTCAGACAACCTCTTATCACTGTCACAGGTGCATTTGCAATTTCTATGACAAGTGTCTAGAGTGGGAAGTATGTATTCAGCATATATTTTAATGGCTGCACCAACTTAAAATAAGCCCTTAAATCCAGAACTGATCTGCTGGAATTCACTCTGAATAATTTATTGCATATCATGAAGATGATTTTTAAATAAGATAAATACGCTAGTTTTCGGTACGTGGCTATAGATATGGTTCAGACCTTACCTAACAGATGGAAGCTTCTCTGGTAGTATTGGCAGTTCTGTCCCCTCTTACAACCCCCTGCCCTATGAGGTCCCTCAGGGCTCCATACTTGGTCTGATTTGATTTTCGTTGTACATTCTCCTATTAGGCTTTACCATCATAAAGCATGGAATCTCTTGTCACTGCTTTGCTGATGATATTCAGCTGTATTTTACTTTGAAGTCATCTGGTCCTAACCATCTAAAACCACAGGCAGACAGCATAACAGGCATTAAAGAGTGGCTGATAATTTTTTTCAAATTTAAATGAAAGTAAACTGAGCTGAAAGTCTATAAGGGGCTTTCAAATAGGATGCTGTATGCGCTGCTCTCGCCACGAAGGTTGGGTGCAGCACATGTTGAGTGCCAGTTGCTAGGTGACCAAAAAGCTTTCCAGGAGGTGTTTAGCAGATATTACCTAGTTTTTCGAGCAGCAGACTTGGATGCAAAATGTATCTACAGTATCGACATGTCAGCGAAAAGCTCTGGCTTTAGCTGTATTGATGAGGAAGAGGAGATAAACTGCAGCCAAGAAGAAGAGGGTGTGAGTCCACCAAAATCAGTTTCTCATTCTTTTTGTGATCTGTCACTTTCTCTGCAATTACAGTATAGACATCAAGCTGTCATCACAGAGCAATGCACCCAAGTTGAACTTCTTTTAACTTCAGTGCAGCACGTAGGGATGACAAGCGCAACCTTGCCCTGCGCTAAGCTCAGCACAGATATAATAATATAATAATAATAAACTTTATTTATATAGCACTTTACAACTCTGAAGAGCACAAAGTGCTGCACAGTGGAACATATGTATCAACTAAAAAAATACTAAAAACAATGAGTCCAAAAACACAGGTTTATAAAATCCTAGCAATAAAAAGTTTCATCAAAATCAAACAGTATAAAACAACAAGTTGTTAGGTACTTTTAGTCAGATAGACATTGGTTAGATACTTGATGTATTAGAAATGTTTAGAGTAGACAGGATGTCTAGCTCAGGCTGTTAAATGCTTAGTCATTCTCATGAGTTACTGCAGGTTGCTTATGGTCAAGGATAACTAGATAGAAAGTTGATGACTGTTAGAAGACAGGATGTTTATTATTATTATTATTCTGACGTGTATAACTGTAGTCATAGCCATAATATTTTCTTATGTTTAATGTCATGACATGTCACTAGAGGTCATGTTAGAATGTTTTAGCTACACACCACATAATCAACAGACCATCACACATTGATTTTCTTCATGCTTTGACTACGGCCATGGTCAGCTGCCAAGCTGGAGACGTCACGGTTTGGCGTTCCTGTGTAGAATGGGGCTAGCCCAACCAAAGTGATATAATGTATAGGCCTGTTGTGGATCAGGGTCTTTCATCTTTCAGCCTCCTGCGTGCATGTTGGAGGTGCAAGATACCTGAGCGTGTAATGTTAATTTTTACCTGTGTCCATTGAATAAATCAGCACTGTTTTGAAAGTACTTGGACTGCTTCGTCTCTCAGAGTTAGCGTGGTGAAAAGTATCGGGTCCAACAAAGTTAAACCATGTCCCTTTGGGGCAGATAAAACCACCAAAAGCCTGTTTAAAAAGGTGAGTTTTTAAAGTAGACTTAAAAACCACTAGTTTGGTTATAGACCAAATCTCAGGCAGTAATGAATTCCAGAGTCTAGGACCCATAGACAGCTGTAAGATTTGATTCTTATGAGCTCTAGTTACTTTATACGTTTTTGTTACCTCTCATACCTTCTTTAGTTCCCTTTAGTTACCTTTTGTTAGGTATTTTTTAGTCAGATAGATATTGGTTAGGTACTTTATGTATTAGAAATGTCTTTAGTGTAGACAGGATGTCTAGCCCAGGCTGTTAAATGCTTACTCATTTCCATGAGTTACTCCAGGTTGTTTATGTTCAAGGATAACTAGATAGAAAGTGGCTACTGTATGATATGTTCAGCCGTAATCTTAATCATAATATCTTCCTAGGCTTAATGTCCGGACATGTCCCTGAATGTCCTGTATGTTCTTAGATACACACCACTTAATCAACACTCACACACATTGATTTTCTCCATGTTTTGACTACTGCTACGGTCAGCTGTAAAGCTGGCATATCAGGTGACGCCACGGTTTGACGTGCCTGTGTAGAATGGGGTTAGCCCAAACCAGATATAATGTACAGGCCTGTTGGGTTC
>NW_018128150.1:833884-852240 GCF_001952655.1 Monopterus albus | reverse complement strand
AACGGCAAAAGGGCCTACAACACACACCAGCCGACAAATATTAACATTTATTATATTTTATGGTTAACTTTTTTTTCTTTTCAGGATTGACAGGGGAGGCTCTGCCTCACCTGCCTCCCCTGACCGCACGTCACTGATTGTAAAACATGATTCAGGATTCAGAAGTTAGAGCTCCCGCAGGAAAACTATTTCTTTGAATCCAGCGTTGTAAGACTTTCCTGTGATCAGACTTTCAGTAAACTTTCTGTTGATTTTAAACAGTCCTCTCCTGTCTTCACTTCTCATGCTTCCAACAAAAGAATTGGGTTAATTTTTAACATAGCAAACAAGCAGTTGCGCCATTTTTTGGAACGGAACAACTAAGGACAAGCGCTCAGTGGAGCACAGGGTTCGGCGCAGAGCATAGATAGATAGATAGCAGCTCTGACAAGTACAGTGGGACGAGGCCATGTATGGCTTTAAAGACAAATAGCAGCATCTTAAAATCAACTCTCCATTGTACTGGCAGCCAATGTAGTGAAAAAAAGAACTGGGGTAATGCAGGTATACCTGGGAGTGTTTGACAACAGCCGAGCAGCTGGGTTTTGAACCAGTTGAAGTTTCCGCAGCATAGACTGAGAAACACCAACGTACAAGGCATTGTAATAGTCTAATCATGAGGTAATAAAAGCGTGGACTGCTTTTTCTAAGTCTCCACGCGATAAGAAAGGCTTCACCTTCGCTAAAAGTCTCAGGTGGAAAAAACTGGTCTTGACCACGGCCCTAATCTGCTTATCAAAAGTAAAGCCATTATCAAATATTACTCCAAGGTTTCTCATAATGTCTGTAGGTGAGAGGGCAGAGGCACCTAAGCTGGATAACACTGCAGCTGGATCAATATATTCAGTCAAGTTTCTCATTTAAATGAAAAAAATTTTGGGCGAGCCATTTCTTAATATCCCGAATACAGTTTTGCAATTAGGTAAGTGCATTTGAGCGGGATAGTACCAATTGCATATAAATCTTGATATCATCCGCATAAAAATGAAAATGAAGAATGTGACTTGATATGATTGAAGCAAGTGGTGGCATATACAGGTATAAGGAAAAAACTAACGGAGCCAAAATCGAGCCTTGAGGGACGCCTGAGGTAAGTGGGGCTACATCAGATGAAAAATCATCAATAATAACAGAAAAGGTTCTATTTTTCAAAAAAGAAATTTAAGACCATTGAGATGTTCAAGTTTAGAAAGTAAAAGTGCATAATCGACCGTATCGAAGGCTGCTGAGATATCTAAAAAAACTAAAATAACAGGGCGCTTGGCATCCAGAGCCATGGTAATGTCATTATGGACTTTGAGTAGAGCAGATTCCGTACTATGGCGGGACCTAAAACCTGACTGAAACTTGTCAGCAAGGTCCAGACGATCTAAGTGCGCCTGCAACTGTGTAAGAACAATTTTTTCCAGGTAGTAGGGAAATTGGGCGAAAGTTGGACGGACAGGACAGATCGAGACTGGGTTTCTTAAGAAGTGGTCTCACTACAACATGCTTAAGGGCAGTGGGAACCAAGCCCGAGCTAAGGGAACAATTAATAAGAGTGACCAAAGAGGGTCCGACCATGTCAATAGCCTCCTTAATAATCCTGGCTGGGACAGAATCCAGGGTAGTGGAGGCAGGTTTTAGCTGTAAGACATATTTTTTAAGTTGAGGCAGAGAGATCGGAACAAAAGAATCTATAGTATGTAATGCGAGAGATACAGGCGGTACATAAGGTGGGGGCTTGGGAATGTTTTGCCTAATCGCCCAGACTTTATCAATGAAGTAATTTATTGCAGATCAAAACCGATCCCCCATTGCCCACTGCAGCATCGGGATTACTAACCGAGTTGATGGTTTTGAACAAAACTTTTGGGTGTTGACTGTTTTCTGAAATAATATTAGCTAGATATTGAGTTTTGGCCTCTTTTATAGCTTTCTGATATGAGAGGAGGCTGTCTCTTAAAATGTCCAGGGAATCAGTGTGCAATCAGTGTGCAATGAGAAATCCTGGAGCAGATCCAGTGTGCAGGCCATCCTTCTTCCATTTCTGCTCCGTCTTCCTGCATAGTACCAACTGGATGAGATCAATTCGTTAAAATCATTTGCTAGCTGATCCGAATCACAGTTGACATGAATATTGAAGTCTCCACAAATCAAAAAACTGAAACTGTGGGGTTAGTGCCACCAAAAATTCCCCAAATTCATTTATAAAATCCTGCAATTTAGGGGGGCAATATATTAGCACACATAACATAGGGCGGTGCAGTGTTAACATAAAAGTTTGTAGCTAAAAGCTGGAATAGTCTTTAGAGAGGAGAGGATGACATTTTAGGGTCTGCTTAAAAACAGTTGCCAGACTGCCACCTCTACCAGCCAAGCAGGGAGTATTAAAAAATAATCAGCCGGTAGAAGCTCAAAAAAGAGACTGTTATCACCGGGAGGTTGGCCCGAGCCACTGGGCAAAGGTTGGTCTGGGAACAACGCCGGTCCGAGCGTCTCACCAGCCGGGAGTCTGGGGGAGGGGGGTCAACATCTACACCAACCAGTTGAAAAAAACAATAGTTGTGGGTCAGGATCCAGTTTGAATCATGGCAGCCATGCTCCAGGTAGTGCTCCATCCACCTCGATGAATTTAGGCAAGATTACTGGGCCATTACAAAAGAAGATATATAAAATGATTTCGTGGGCCGGATGTGGCCCGCGGGCCCTGAGTTTGACACATTTGCCTTAGATATACTTTAAATACATTATTGCTACCAGCAACAGGTTTCTAGATCTTTTTTTTTATCCTGGCATGAACTAAGAAATCTCAAAAATAATCTTTCTGACATACAGTAGTTAAGTATACATTTTATACTGTAAACAGGCAAAATGAGAAAACCGACAACAGAAATTGAAAAAAAGGGGGAAAAAAGAAATAATAGTTGTACTGTGTAGGGGAGAATGATTCATAGGGCTCCATTTTCTTAATGGCACAAAGCAGGTTTCAAATGATGTTTTTATTCAATTTTTCAATTTTGCAGTTTTGGCTCTCATTTTGGCACAAAATTGCATTTGCAGTAAAACATGTAAAGACCATCTTTTATTGCAAATGCAGAGACGTTGCCATTTTCCTAACAACAGATTAGGATAGGAAGCACGATAACAGAGACCTACCGTATCTCAAATAAAATAAATAAGCTAGTCCTCAGTAGGTGGCAATACGTCTGAGACCCCTGAGACCTCCCTGTACAATATTTCTCAGACAGCATGCAGCTGTAAGTAATATGCAGCATATAATTGGTGCTGGTTGTGTCTTCCATGCCAGTAAGTCATATTCCCAGACTCCTGAGTGAATATTTACAGCGTATATGCAATACTTCTACAACCATGTAACTGTAGTGTGTAATTGGTAGGAGAAGAAGATACAGGGAAAGCATCTTTCCTTTCATATATTTCCATGTCATTACATCAGTGACATCAGTCAAAGTCAGGATTCCTCAGTGCTTTGAGAAGAGCTGATTTGATTGGCCAATGCTAAAGCCAACCTCAACCCTAGCTGTTTATAATACATTCCTCTCACTAATAATACTGCATATTAAGGCGCTGTTCCACATTGTACCTGGCTGTGCCTGAGTATACACAATATGCACCAACAGTGGCAGTCACCAAATTTTCAAAAAATTGTTGGACACACCCATGTGCACCTTTGCCTGAAATTTTGAGTTGCACTTACTGGTGTGCCGTATTTCAGGAAAATAGAGCCCATAATGTACTACACAGGCTCCAGTTAAGTGGGTGCTTCAGATTCTAAGATCCCATGGGGAAATCATTTGATTTGGAAAAATAGTAAAATTCTCCAGTAAAGCTACAGTATATAGCCAAGTTTCATAATGAAATTGAATTGCAATGGGTTGAAAATGTTCAGTATCCCAATAAAGAACCACCTGGTCAGCTCAGTGCTCCAGCAATCTGGTCAGAGCCCAGGATCTGATGTGTCGCAAAATACTGGAAGGTGATAGGATTGCATAGAAAATGGTGAGGATGAAATGCTGCTTCTGAGGAATATTAATTTCTTGTCATTTCCCATATAGGGAATGTCTGGCTTGGAGTCATACTTGGAGTATGTAGGAATGTACTTTCTTTTTCAGTTTGACCTCATGATGATGATATTTTCTCACAGTTACTATGAATAAGACTGTTTTGGATGCTTATTATTGAAGTAACATGATCAGCCTTATCTTTGATACTGGGGGGTTTGAAAACAGCAGCTTTTCATATGATGAAGCACCCGAGGCTAATAATGAGGAATTAGTTTTGTGACACTTATGAATCGGATCATTTAAAAGCAGAATGAAGACTGAAGAATGAAAATGTTTAAGGATTGAATGGAATAACGTTCAAGATATGTCCATTTAACAGTTCCAAGAAAAATCAGAATCCCACAATGCACACTCCATTGAAAAAAAACTCAGCCTTCAGTTATTGTGACTATGGCTGGAGCAAAAGAAAGACTGAACCAAAGAGCTAAGTTAGGTGGAGAAGGGGAAATCAATTCAGAGGACAAGGTGAAAGGGTGTCAAATGGTAAAAGTGAAAGCAGATAAGTACTATTAGATACAGCAGTAGATAGAAAGAGAAATGAATGGGAGTCCAAAACAGTGATTGAATTTGATGACAAGAAAGAAAGGTGTCAAATGGTATTATTGAAAGCAGATAAATACCAAAGATAGACAGATAGATAGATGGTTAACTTGATAGACAGACATAGGTAATGGAGCAGAGAATGAGAGAATGTAGAAGGAGGGGGAAAAGATGAGGGTCACCAGAGGATAGAGGGATAAAGGGAGAAAAGAGAAGTGAGAAAGAGGGAGTAGATAGGGGTCATATCAGATAAATGAATGAGAAATGGTCAAAAGAGTAGCGAAGGTGAGCAAAAGATGAGTTGAAAATGGGGTCAGTGGAGATAAAATGGGAAGATGAGGGAGGAAAATGAGGAGATCTATGGTGAGATGAGTGACAGCATGGAGAGAAGGGAGGAGATACTGTATATGTAGATGATGAGCAGATCTATTCATAGTTTTCACATGATGTCACATCCTTATAGTACCACCCACCTGGAGGGCAAGACAAGGCTTTCTTGCAGTGCCTCCCTCTTACTTTAATCAGGTTCATCTTGTCGTTCATCTCTCAAACATTACCGTTACTGACCTATTTACATCTAAAATACATATAGCTGTCTGTACTTATTTAAGGCTTTCATCCTGGTGGCACTGTAAGGGATTCTCTATAAGATATATGTAAACATTGCCAAAGTGGAGCTCTGGCAGGGACTTTGCTGTTGCAAGGCTTAGCTACACACACAACCTGCCGGGCAGAGATCATTTATAGCAGAGCAGACACAAAGGATGAAGCCTGTGGTTTGACTGTGTAGTGGTTTAAGTAACATGTTAATATGGATTATATAATAGAATAGTGTTTATGGGCTCATTAAGTTCATGTGAGCTGAACAATGAGCTTATATAAGTTGGCCAAGATGTTTCCTGTTTTTGAGTACATCTCAGGGTGTTGTCTCCTAAAACTGGAGACAGGAAGCTAAGTTCAGAAATTGACATAACAGCCTAAGGAAAGCTGTGAGCCTGAAGGGTTAGGGGAAAAGGAGAGGATGAGAATGCTACCATGAAAAGCATACCGTAGACGCGGCTGAGGGGTCGGGGGACCCCCGACCAAGACGGACTCTGACTGACTGGCGCTGTGATAATCTTTTTATTTAATACTTTATCACACTGCAGGAGGAGTGACTCTGTTCTCTGTTTCCCGAACTACCAGATTACCTGTTTAACTACTACTCTGTTCAGATCAATTGTAATATTAAATGAGCACTTAAATTGGGATGATTTGTCTGAATTGATTTGGTCTGTATCACATTCTAGCCACGACAACTGCATTTGCACAAAATCCTTCCCACAGGAGGTGTGGCTGTTTTATTTCTGAGTCACTGCTTTGTTTTGCTAGTGCTGCTCTCTCTCTTCATTCACACATACAGTAGCTCGTCCAACCACTGCTGCTCTCTCTCTAGGTGGCATAGATTTATAACACAGGCAGTGAAATTCATAATAACAGCTCTCAATGGCGACTCAAATCTCATTGTTCCTGCCAACAGTCTGTTAACATCACTAGAAAACTAAGTGTTAGCTGCCATGTTGGAAGGGTTTTTTTGCACTCTAGGACTTTGTGCCACGTGACTGAAAAATATAATATTGTACGCAGACAGATGAGCCATGGAAACAGCAATTGAAGAAAAAGAGAAAATACAACATAAAAATATTAGTAGCCAAATGGAAAAATGAGAGCGGAAAAATGACTAAGAGTAAATATTTGCAAAGTACTGACAATAGGATCAGAAGTGGGATTGTTAAAAAAATATGCATTTAGTACACAAAGTCTAAAGTAAAAAGAAAAAAACATTACGGTATGTTTTAGAAAGCAGTGAGACAGTAAGCCATAGAAAAGTGGAAATAGCCCTAAGACTCGACAGTCAGTGATTCAGTCCATCAGTTTGTTGGTCTGCTGATTTGGCCCAGACTGAAATATCCCAGTTATTGAATTCATTGTCATGATGCTTTGTGCAGATGTTGACATTCCCAAGAGGATGAATGACTTTTGTGATCCACTGATTTTTCTAGCTCCTCTAGTGCCATCAGCTGGTAGACATCTGTTTTTATTATATTGTCTCAACAACTATTGGATGGATTGCCATGAAATTTGAAAAAACTAATTTCTTCAAGTGATCCCTGAACTTTTAATTTTTAATTCCACCATTAGATCAGCCTCACAGAGCCACTAGGGGTACTGTAGACTTTTAGGTTGTGTCTGAAATCACTCAATATTTCCCACAGTATATAGCAGACTGCATTCACTCTTTGCATTTTATTTCAGTGTCTGAATTCTGAGCGTCTAAAATCTGAACCTTTCACCCATTTGCATACAATATATTAAATGTATACTCTACTAGGCATAAATTTGGACACATGTTCCCATTTAAATCAATAGGGAAGTGTTTCTAGAATATATCATATAAAATGATTTTGCTGTTGATTGTTAATATACAGTGGGTACGGAAAGTATTCAGACCCCCTTAAATTTTTCACTCTTTGTTATATTGCAGCCATATGCTAAAATCATTTAAGTTCATTTTTTTCCTCATTAATGTACACACAGCACCCCATATTGACAGAAAAACACAGAATTTTTGACATTTTTGCAGATTTATTAAAAAAGAAAAACTGAAATATCACATGGTCATAAGTATTCAGACCCTTTGCTCAGTATTTAGTAGAAGCACCCTTTTGAGCTAATACAGCCATGAGTCTTTTTAGGAATGATGCAACAAGTTTTTCACACCTGCATTTGGGGATCCTCTGCCATTCCTCCTTGCAGATCCTCTCCAGTTCTGTCAGGTTGGATGGTAAACGTTGGTGGACAGCCATTTTCAGGTCTCTCCAGAGATGCTCAATGGGGTTTAAGTCAGGGCTCTGGCGGGACCATTCAAGAACAGTCACAGAGTTGTTGTGAAGCCACTCCTTCATTATTTTAGCTGTGTACTTAGGGTCATTGCACTGCAGCCCTCCACCAGTTGGGGCTTTATGGCAGGGTGGCCCGACGGAAGCCTCTCCTCAGTGCAAGACACATGAAAGTCCGCATGGAGTTTGCTAAAAAACACCTGAAGGACTCCAAGATGGTGAGAAATAAGATTCTCTGGTCTGATGAGACCAAGATAGAACTTTTTGGCCTTAATTCTAAGTGGTATGTGTGGAGAAAACCAGGCACTGCTCATCACCTGTCCAATACAGTCCCAACAGTGAAGCATGGTGGTGGCAGCATCATGCTATGGGGGTGTTTTTCAGCTGCAGGGACAGGACGACTGGTTGCAATCGAGGGAAGGATGAATGCGGCCAAGTACAGGGATATCCTGGACGAAAACCTTCTCCAGAGTGCTCAGGACCTCAGACTGGGCTGAAGGTTCACCTTCCAACAAGACAATGACCCTAAGCACACAGCTAAAATAACGAAGGAGTGGCTTTACAACAACTCTGTGACTGTTCTTGAATGGCCCAGCCAGAGCCCTGACTTAAAACCCATTGAGCATCTCTGGAGAGACCTGAAAATGGCTGTCCACCAATGTTTACCATCCAACCTGACAGAACTGGAGAGGATCTGCAAGGAGGAATGGCAGAGGATCCCCAAATGCAGGTGTGAAAAACTTGTTGCATCATTCCTAAAAAGACTCATGGCTGTATTAGCTCCAAAGGGTGCTTCTACTAAATACTGAGCAAAGGGTCTGAATACTTATGACCATGTGATATTTCAGTTTTTCTTTTTTAATAAATCTGCAAAAATGTCAAATTCTGTGTTTTTCTGTCAATATGGGGTGCTGTGTGTACATTAATGAGGAAAAAATGAACTTAAATGATTTTAGCATATGGCTGCAATATAACAAAGAGTGAAAAATTTAAGGGGGTCTGAATACTTTCCATACCCACTGTAAATAAAATTAATTTTCTTTACTATTATGTACCAGTAGGAACTGATACAATATTTGCAAAGGTTAATCAAACTGGGACTTTACAGTGACAAATAACAATTCAACTTTACTAGAGAAAGTAGGTCTTTATGTCGTTCACATTGTGGATAGCCATGGAAGGAGGCATATGGGTTCAGTTCAAGTTGCCTGTCCGTACGTTCGTCCGGCCCATTTTTTGTGAACCTGATATGTCAGGAATACCCTGAGTCACTTTCTTCAAATTTGGCAGAAATGTGCACTTCAAGGATGACTGATTAGACTTTGGTGGTCAAAGGTCAGTGGTCAGTGACCTCACGTCTGTCCCATTCCCATGAATTTGACTGGCTGGCGGGGGCATAGTGCCGTGAACTGGTAATTTTGGTTTATAAAGGTTTGATATAATCCTTTTTTGAATTATGAGATCTGTTTGTAGCTCCCCTACATGTGATGTATTAAAATTTTGCAGCTGTGAGGTCCTCTATTTCTGTTGTGCATTATGAATCAATAGTGTACAACAACTGCACACTCGCAAAAAACAAAAACAATTTCAAAGTGTGGTGTGGAATTGGGACACATCTGAAATGTCTGCTGTGTGAAAGATCAACAGAGCATGAAAGAGAAGGAGCTAATCTGGGAGAGCAGGGTGATAATTAGTCTCACTGGAGACAGATGTGGTAGACTGCAGGCTCAGGCTCGGTCTTGGTTGTTCAGTGGGTGCTTGTGGTTCTGATAAGCTTGATCATCCAGAAGTACAATTGTCTGACCTTTTATATCTGTCTTTTCATGTTTTCATGTCTTTTTAAATAGTTGGTGATTCTGTCACTGCAATCTTTAGAGTGTCTAAAACCCTGTGAGCCACACTACTAGCTATTAATTTTAACCTTGCAATTAAAAACATCTAAGAAAATATCAGTAAAGCAGTTTGTACATAACCCACACAATCTTGAAGGAGGTTTAATTAGGTATATAAGTAGAAGCATGTAATGTTAACAAAGGGCACATTAAATTACCTTTTAAAATATATTTTTGTTGAACATTTTATTATCTACAGTTTTCAGGCTACCATCCCTTATATTTGCAGTTTACTTGACACCACTGTCAACTTATCCATAAGTTAATGGCAACCACTTTTACAGTAGCTGATGGTACAGAAAATGCAAACTAATGGCAACTACAGCTTCTAACCCTTAAATTCTACAACAGATATGAAAGTGTCTAACATTAGATCTTTCTGCAAGTTATTCCATAATGAAGGTGCATAGTAGGAAAATGCAGTTTTTCTCAGATCTGTAAAAATTCAAGGTACATTAAAAAGTAACCACCTGTAAGAGCACAGCTGGTAACCACCAGAGCTAAGACAAAAAAAGGTGCAAAGATAAGCTGGAAGTTTACCCAGCATTGCTTTCTAGATAAAAAATATACCAGTGTTGTTTCTATTATTGCTATGCTGAGAATGAATGAATGAATTTTTAGCAGATAAATATCTACAAAATACATTTGCATCATCTGACTCAAACCTCCAAATCAGTCTGAGGACACACTTCACTACCAACTACAGCTAGGTCTCACCTTTTTCACCCTCATCTCTCAGAACTTTTTCCCTATCTCAGCCTCCTCTAAAAAAATTTCTTATGTCTATCTACAGGAGTCAGTAGTGTCTGAGTCAAAATAAGATCATCTGTATTATTCAAAAACTTAAATTAGTCCTTATCGTATACCTGTCCGTCCCTTTTTTTTGTTTTGTGTGCAATACACGGAATGCTGTGTGTGCGCTGCAGTGCTCCAGCTACAACATGCATGACGTGCTTATGTGCGCACCGTGTTGTACAAACCCTAACCACTGCTGCTTTGACATTCTGGATTAGAATAGCAAATCAATTATTTTACCATCATTATTAATCTAAATTTATCCACTGCAAATACAGGAGCTTGTTACTTTTACTGGGGCACAGCAGATCAATACCGGGTGCATGCGCCCCAGTAAAAGGGATCTAGTGATACCTGTGGACATAACCCAAAGTCTATATGCAGTTTATAAGAAAAAAAGTGCTGTATTTGATCAGGCCATATCTCACTGGACCAAGCTGTATGGCTGGAGAAATTGCGATCCAACCAGCAGGCATTATTATCATCCTGCCAACTGAGGACGTATACACACAGGGTCACAAAACAAATGACAGTATGAAGGTTAATGATATGCCAGTGAATATAAACCCCCAATAAAGAGTCCTCCTACAGTTTGCTCATCAGATTGTCAGTGTAAGCAGTGTTTTCTTTCTTTTCGACAATGTAAGGGGTGCATTGGATAGCAGCAACAAACTATTAAAGGTACAGTATATGTATAAGGCGTCTGAGTGTAATTTCAAAAGGCTCTTCCTCTTCCCGGCCACCGCTCTACCTGGTGTTGTCCCAGGTGACTTTCAGTGATTCCCAATGCTTTTGTCTGATGTACACAGTCCTGCTAAATGAATTCAAGTGCCCCCTTTAGTGACACACCTGATGGGGTGACTACAGTTCAGTGGGTAGAGCGGTCGTCTCCCAATCAGAGGATTGGAGGTTTGAATCATAGTCCCTGCAGTCCGCATGTCGAAGTGTCCTTGGGCAAGACACTGAACCCCAAAGTTGATGGTTAGAGCCATCGGTGTGAATTGGCGCCGCAGATGGCTGCCTCGGTTCTGTACCAGAAACAAATTCTTTGTGTGTGTAACATACTTGGCCATATAAAGGTGATTATGTTCTAAATATGCTCATTCCAAGTCATTTAGTGGTACTGATTATAAAAAGTATATTTTAACCATTTGTTCATTAATTTTATCCAACCTTTTCAACTTTCATACTTTTAGCCAACTATTTCAACCATTTATATGATGCACTTAATTGATTTATGTATTTATTAGCAAACCATATCAACGGTTTTCCTCTATCTGTTCCAACTATTTATCCTTGAGCTACTATCACCTACCTCTTTCCAACACTAACCATTATTTTTAGTCATTTCATCATATAGCTTTTGTGTGAGAAAAACTTCACCACATTTGTCTGTCAATTCTTATGGAAAACTCACTTGAAGCACTAGAATGAGATGTAATAGGTATTGTTGCCATAAAATCAGCACAAAGATTACAATATAATGGATCTGGTGCTGGAGAACAACTAACTGCCATACTGTCATGCATAGATTTTTATGCCCTCAGTTACACCCCTACTGTAGCACTTCAAAGGAAGTCGCACTGCTTTCTCCTTTTACACAACCATCTCACTATTTTTCATGACCTTTGGCTAGGCTCTCTTAGGGCACCATGAACCAGGGCTGAACCCTTCTACACATTTTTCTTTTATTGGCTGCTTGATTTTACTAGTACAACTCCCATGCAGCTGACCTTTAATGCTGTCCACAGACATCTCTTTGGTATTCAGTGATTTTACATCCAGCACAGCATCATTATGGTGATATCATTCTGATCATACCAACACAGTCTACGCTCCAACCCTCACCTATGGTCACAAGCTGTGGGTAGTGACCGAAAAAAATAAGCTTGCGAATACAAGCGGCCGAAATGAGTTTCCTTCGTGGGGTGCATTGACTTGCCTCCAGGGCACCTCTGCAGAGCTTAGACATCCAGAAGGCACTTGGAGTAGAACCGCTGCTCCTTCACATTAAAAGGAGTCAGTTTAGGTGGTTCAGGCATCTTATCAGGATGCCTCCAGGGCACCTCCCTTTGAAGGTCTTCTGGGCATGCCCAACTGGTAGGAGATCCCAGGGCATACCCAGAACACGCTGGAGAGATTTTATACTGTATCTCATCTGGCCTGGGAATGTCTTGGAATCCTGCCAGAGGAGCTGTAACACATCGCTAGGGAGAGGGACGTCTGGACTACCGTACTGAACCTGCTGCCACCATGACCTGACCCCAGATAAGTGGAAGAAAATGGATGGAAATTTTCAATCATTTAGCAACATATTTTCATTTTTCTTATTTCATTTATGTAGATGTTTGTTTAGACTTCACTGCTTACTTGCTATCACGTTTTCACACACTTTCAAATGTTAAAGATGACTCAATCTGTGGTTAATTTTGTTCTCATCAAACATAATTTGTATGTTTTCCCCCATCTACAGTCTGTTCACATGGCAACTGCTGAAATACCTGGGATCATTGCTTTAGATGTTTGAACATTAACAATCAGATCAGTAGATGAAAGACAGTACAGTATTTGAGAAACAAAGATTGCTTTCAAATTTCAGACTTCCATGTAGAGTAATTATGGCAACAAATAATCGCTTGGGGATGGATATGTATTGTTGACTGAATAATTTTTAATAAACACAATACAAACACTCAAACACACAAACAAACAATATAAACAACGGAGAATGCAGCAGGGTGACCGAAAGAAAAAATAAGCTAAAAGAGACTGGAAGAAAGGGATAAAGATGATAAAAATGAAAAAAGAAAAAATTGGAACAAGGGATGACTGTCAGGATTGGCAATAGGACTTCAGCCAACATTATTACGATCACTGGTACCCCACAGGGATGTGTCCTCAGTCACATCCTCTACACCCTGTTCACCCACGACTGTGTCGCCTCCTATAAAGACAACATAATCCAAAAGTTTGTGGACGACACCGCAGTGATAGGTGACAGGACTAGCGGGGACGAAGCAGCCTACAGGAGGGAGGTGGCTGGTCTGGTGTCATGGTGCGAGGACAATAGTCTCAGCCTCAACACAGACAAGACAAAGGAGATGATAGTGGACATGAGGAAGGAGAGGAGAACTCATCAGTCACTGTTCATCGGGGGCTTGAAGTGGAGAGGGTGAGCAGCTACAAATACCTGGGCGCCCACATCAGTGAGGACCTCACTTGGACACTCAACAGTAGTGATGGCCATACCAGACCCCATGAAGCTTTGAACCCTTTTGGACCATTGTATTGAAAATTGGTTCCCTACTCGAAGCTTCATTCATTGAGCATGTGGGTGACATCTGCTGGCGCAGTGGTTGTTGTACAGCCTTGCAAAGGTGACGCTGAAGCACCTTGCGTGTGCACTGAGTTTTGTTGTAATGTGGAAATTATTTAAATAAAGCTGAAATCTAACTTCATTTTACATGTCTGTTTTTCCTCGTCTTATAAAGTATCTGAAATGAAATGTTGAATACCTAAGTAATCCTCCTTCCCCAAGATCTCTTAAGGATATGAAATGGATTTATATTTATTCATCCCAAATTACACACTGGACAAAGTAAATATTTGCAGGGTTCAATGAGGCTGTGGATGTAATTAATATTATGGCAATATAATATAATATGTGTTCTGATTGTGTTTGATGTACACTGGGTGTGCTTGTGTGACTCAGGCATTTTTATAAAAAAATAATAGAGTCTCCACAGTGGATGGTTTTAGGCGATTTCGCTTTTTTGAGACAACTTCCCCAGCTTTTGAGAAGACCTTTTCACATGGCACAGAAGATGCTGGTGTCACCAGGAACTGTTTGGCCAGGTTGAACAGGTGTGGGTACAGGGATGTGTGCGTCGACCAGTAGCCTAAGGGCTCCTGTGATCTGTCCAGAGGAGAAGACAGATATCACTGAACCTTCACAATGGAATCTGAGTAGCGTTCTGGGATTTTCTGGCATCTTCTGCATTTTTGTTAAGAAGCTTCCACAGGTCAATGCCTGAAAATAAAACATTACAGGACGTAGGACAGAGCTCTATTTCATCCATCTTAAATAAATCTGTATCGCGCCAATGGTTCAAAGCTCCACCTGTCGAACCAAACCAGTCAGCTGATTCAATCTGAATGAAGCAGAAGTGGTTCGAACGTCATCAGTCACGTGGTTTTTCCTGATTTGAAGCAAGCTCTGGCACAGTGCTTCAGAAAAATATCCTTCCGAGTTTGAAGCAAGCTTCGGAGCCTCGGTATCACAGGGAACATCACTACTCAACACCACACAGCTGGTCAAGAAGGCCCAATGGCGGCTGTACTTCCTGAGGAGGCTGAGGAGGTTTGGCATGTCGCCTAGGATCCTCAGCAACTTCTACAGCTGCATCATTGAGAGCATCTTGACCAGCTGCGCCACTGTCTGGTATAGCGGCACTACTGCTATGGACCGCAAGTGCCTGCAGAGAGTGGTAAAGACTGTGGAGAAGATCACCAGGACCCTGAAAAAAATCTTTCTTTCCCTCTGCCATCAGACTCCTAAACAACTGACAGGAGTTTATTACCAGGAAATACGTCATGTACTGTCGACCTGTACTGTTTACATTCTCAGTTTGCACATGCATAATTGCACATTGACTGTTGACTACTGCACATGCAGCTCCCATGTAACATACATTCTCTTATTATATTCTTATATTTTTTTGTATCTCTCCATTTGTTACTTAAAGTGTCTTAAATTTTGCGTTACTTATTTATCTACTTTATATTTCATTTGTATTTTGTGGCATTAATGTGGACAGCAAAGTAAGAATTTCATTGTACAGGGAAACACATTTCCTAACTGTGCATATGACAAATAAATACTTTGACCTTTGGATGCAATAAGAGAATGAAGAGGAAGTTGAAGCTTAAAACATTCTTTCAACTTCCCCCTCTTTCTTTTTTCCATTTCAGCCCTGCCATGAGTTTAATTTTCTTCTTTCCTTCTCCTTCTGAATCTCTCCTCATCCCTCCATCTTCCTCCCTCCAGACCCTTTTGCATTAGGGCTGAACCATTCATTGATCCTTCTGTAAACAAACGCACGTGTATTCAGCACAGCAATACACTGCTGGGACCAGAAGAAACAGCTTAATTGTTTGTGTATGTGTGTGTGGTGAAAGAACATAAGATAGAGAGCATTTTCATAGGTATTTGTCATCTCCCCCCTTTCTATGTGTGTGTGCATGTGTAAATGGCTAGGGATAAATCACTCTTATTTAGTAGTCCCCCCAGTATGTGATAATGTTTGTGAGTGTGTGACAGCTTCAGTGTAGCAGCTACTCTTCTTCTCTTTGAACATCTAAAGTCAGAGAGGACATCTTAACATTTACAGAGGTCAAAAGACACAGACCCACATACCACAAACATACTCAGGTGATACTACTAAATACACCCCTCTCAGAATGTGCCAGTCTTATTTTCACAGGCTTGCACAAATTAAATGCCAGAAGAACTTTTTCCGTACAACCACCGTGTCTGAATCTCATTTACTGCAGCCCCTATACACAGAATGCACACAAAATGACTATAGAATAACTTTGTCTGTGAACAAATAGCACTCAGCAGTATACAGTATGCATGAGCCCTCACACTGCAGGTGCTTTACTGAGTGATTTATGGTTTGCTGTTTATATCCTGAAAAAAAAAAAACTGTGGAAGACATTAACAGCAGTGACTAATGTTTTTTTTTTATTTGATTCAGTTGAATCTCACATTATTTATTCCCTTTTTATCTCAGAAAGAGTAGTGTCTCCTGCTTGACTGATTGAATCAGCACTCTTGAGAACTGAATGTGTGAGATGAGGTGTTCAGTGGACTAGAGGTGAGAGGAGGACAGATGGGATACCGCTAGCAAGGCAAAAATAATACAAACTCTGGCAAAATGCCTCCAGTAACCCTCTTTATTTAGATATCTTTTATAAAATAATAAGAATTACTTTAGAAAATTTAACACTAATGTGTCTAAAATGTACAAATGCTTAAATAACTGCATATTATTAGCTAGTGTTACTTGTTTGCGAATTAAAGTGTATTTGTTTAAGTGTGGAGAGGAGAAGGTCAATTATCTGCACTTCTTAAGAAAATGAGGATTTTTTTGTGAGCAAAATAATTGGTTTTCTTGGGTGGTAGCTGTATGTACAACAATATTAAAAAATAAAAGACAACAGAAACACAAAACACATTATTTTTATTGAACTGGGAAAAAGTAACAAAGTTGATCTTATTGATCACCCAGTGATCAATAAAAATGTAATTTTGACCTACAATATGGGGCTTGTTTAGACATTTTAGCATTTCCACAGTAACCACTGTGATCTTATTTTTAAAAGGCACATATGACCTTTTTAAAATGAGATTTTATTCTATTCTAATTGACTCTAAAAGCTACAGACTATCACTCTTTAATTCAATCATTTTTAAATCTGGCTTGCTTCACCTACCCTATACTTTGCTAGGCTATCCATTTAATTTTAAACAGTTGGGAAAGGATCTTAGCAGCAGCAGGATATGGGTTTGGTTTATACATTTCCTAACACTCAACAGCCCATGCCATAATAAAATCAAGAGGTGCCCAGTGTCAGCTCTGAGCACCACCAGAATCTCAGCAGCAGTAATGATGCCTCAAAGTCTTCCTTAAAATTCTTGGTGTTTGCTTGACATTTATATTGATCCAGACCTTTCATCTGACGGACATCAAGGCAATATTCAAATAAGCTTATTTCATCTCTGAAATATCTCCATGGATTAGACACTCCATTTCCTTGACTAATGAATGCACAAACCTGTATCTTATATTTCAGAATTTATTAAAGACGTGCAATACTTTGCTGGTGTTCTTCAGAAAGCTCACAATACTATGCAGCAATCAGTAGTTTTAACACTTTGTACATCACCCTGGTCTTAAAGCTTTTTCACACAGGCTCATACATTACTCCATATTACAGTAGGTGCAAAGAAAATCGATATTAAATGTGTCATTTTACTGTTGTATTTGACATTTTCTTCAATCTAATTTTTAATAAGGTCTGTTTCACCCGCAGACCACATGATCTCATTGCTTTTGGTCATGATTAATGCTGTGTATAGAGATGCATGACACTTTGTTAACCTAAATATGGGAAGTAGATGGTTTTCACATTATCAAAAATGTATGAATGCTTCACACAGTTTTGACAAACAACCCAACAGCAAACACAAAGCAAATAAAAGAAAGCCTTTTTCTTCAGCTCCAATAAACTCCATAGCATAGTAAATAGCTCTATCAGTGTTCCTTAATTTGGGCTAAGGTAGACATTACAAACCTCAGGGTAGGGGAAATGACAAAATATAGAAAAACAACAAAAAAGGAATACAAGTGCCATGTAAATACTGACACTTTCTTCTCCTGTTGGTCTTAAAAACTCAAAACTGATACAGGCTGCCTTGACAAATGTCCTAAACTTATAAAAGCCCCAACTAAAAATCAAAATGTCCTTAAAGACATTGTAACAAATCCTTGCTGTGACATGTTTTACAGATTGGACAATGTTGCTCTGTGAAAGTGAGACAGAAAGTGTATATTGATCAGCCACAGCATTCAAACCACCAGCAGGTGAAGTGAATAACACTGATTATGTAATAACAGTGGCACATGTCAAGGGGTGGAGTTCTTGTTGGGTGTTCCTAGCATGCAGTGGTCAGTACCTAGCAAAAGTGGTCCATGGAAGGACAACCAGTGAACCGGTGACAGAGTCATGGGTTCCCAAGACTCACTGATACACCTGGGGACCGAAGGATAGCCTGTCAGAGTGCCCATACTGACCCTTGACCACTGCAGAAAGTACTTACAATGAATGTCAAAACTAGACCACAGAGCAGTGGAAGAATGAGGCCTGGTCTGATGAATCACATTTTCTTTAACATTATGAGGATAGCCAGATGCATGTGTGCTGTTTACCTGGGAAAGAGAAGACACCAGGATGCATGACAGGGGAAAAACTTAGGTCCTGCCATTTTTATGGATGTTACTTGGACATGTACCACCTACCCTACCATCATGTACCACTTACCTAACCATTGTCACAGACCAAGCACACCCCTTCATGGCAGT
>NW_018128150.1:825508-833848 GCF_001952655.1 Monopterus albus | reverse complement strand
GTGCAAGAAATGGTGTGAGCAACATGACAAAGAATTCAAGGTGTTGCTATGGCCTTCAAATTCCCCCGATCTAATCGAGCAGCTGTGGAATGTGCTGGACAAACAAGTCTGATCCATGGGGGCCCACCTCAGAACTTACAGGACTTAAAGGATCTATTGCTGATGTCTTGGTGCCAAATAACAGAGGACCCCTTCTGAGGTCTGATGGAGACCATGCCTCAGTGAGTCAGAGCTGTTTTGGCAGCATGAGGAGGAGCCACACAATGATAGACAGGTGCTTTTAATGTCGTGGCTGATAGGTGTATGAGAGAGATCAAGGTGTCACCCCACCTCTTATTCCTCTTTGTTTCATCTGCTCTGCTGTCATGCCACAAGGTGTGAGGGGGCAAAGAAATGAATGAAACAGAGCTGATCATGAAGGAAAGAAGAGAAAGGAGGGTAGTTTGTGAAAGAGGCAGGGGGACTACAAAGGCTTTGTAGTTGCATTACATACTGCCATCGGCGTCGCTAGACCACTTGTACTGGGGCACGTGCCCCAGTGTAAATCAGCCGTGCCCCAGTAAATACATTCCCATATTTGTAAGGGTTTTTATTAGACCATTCTTCAGAGAAACTAAATGCAAGACAGTCAATAAACCAAGTGACACAGGTAAAAGAAACACAACAAAAACAAAAACGTGCTGCAATAACACAAATCTCACCTTCTCAACCATCATTCCTTTTGTCATTAAGGTAAGCCTATTGACTGCTGCTTTAATAAAAATGTGATTTAATGCATGTACACACAATTAATGTTTGATAATTAGCTGACTGATAAATGGACACATCAGGGTGTGCTCTGTGTGTTTGTGTTTACCATATGCATGCTTTAATATGCCACCTATAATAGTTGCAATGATGTGTTCATTCATCATTCCTATCATTATAAAACACTCACAGTGTGCTGTGGGTGTATGTGTGTTATCTATGAAACAAATTATAGTTCTAGGCACGGTCTGTATGCTTTGTGAATCTTTAGATTTCATACAGCTATTTAATCACAAATTGTCTTGGAAGCAAACCCAAATGTAGACAACAAACAGGGAGGTTGTGGTGAATGGGAATTTAATATGAACCAAGACTACTAGGACAAGGTGGGGAATACTATGGCCATAGCCATAGCTAAGGCAGCCAAACAAGAGCTTGATAAAGAACGTAAAAAATGCCTAAGCAAGAGATACACTGGACATAATACAAAATAAACATAGCCAGCCAAGACAAAGATCTGAACAAGTAAATGGTAAAAACGTATCTAGTTAATAGTCAATAGTTTGAGAATTTTGAATGAATTACATCAAATATGGGTAGGGGTGGGGGGTTAATTTTGGAGAATTAACTGTGATTAACCTGAAATTAATAACCTAAATAGCTGCGCCTTTGTTTGACACAGTAGTAGTAACATAACTTCACCATAATGTCAATTGCACTAGACAAAGTTGATGTTATTGTGAATTGGATATGTGCATAATAAGAGAAACTGAGATTACAGTTTTGTTGTTGTTGTTGATTTCTAGACACATTTTCTATCTAAACAATTAGTGCAGTCCAGAACAGATCAGCTTGAGAGGCCATGCTGTTTTATGTTTTTTCTTTCTTTTGCACACTCCAGCTGAGGAACTCTGCAAAGCAAATATACAGCCTGCAGCAACAAAGTTAAAATGGTTATAGTGTATCATAAAAATAGAATGTAGACAAGTGAAACCATTGTACATTTGTGTCTGTCACTGTGTGCATGTCTCTATAGATATCTGTTTTCCCTTGATCCCCTCTGTCCCCATCGCCCCTCGGCTCTCAGCTTTATCTGCTGATAATTTACTGTCTGCAGATGGCCTGTTCTGCTGTCGGTGTCTGTGTGACTGCATGTGTGTCAGAGTGTGTCGAAGTTATTACAGTCAATTTAAACTAAAATGCAAGCCATCCCATATATTGGGGCAGCTGGAGAGTAAAAAAGTAGAGCAAGTATTTTATCATTTGTATTTTAGTCTTAATGCTCATATTGTCTTAATTCTACAATTTAAGCTGCTTTTCAGCAATTCATCAGCCTGTTGTTTTTTAACTTGAACTTAAAGAGTTGGCATGATGGAAAATAAAAAGATGTTTGAGATGGAGCGTACAAAATGTCAGAGTCGAAAGTTTTGGAAGCACAAAAACAAGTTTCAAGTGCTATTCAAGTTTGCAAGCCACCATTTGAGAGTGCAGGCACAGATTTTTAAGAGCGGAATCAGATTCAAGAGCAAGGGTGGGCCAAATTGTGAGCGCACTCGCAAGGACCAGAGCTGCTCTCACTCATTTTTGAATTCCCTTGAGCGTAAAGTCAAAACTGAGAACAGAAGGTCACCTAAAAATCATCACCTGAACTGCACTATTTGACACTTCCTTCTACTTTCAAAATAAAAGCTGGAGATTTTTACTACTGGAAAGAGCAGTATTTGATAACTGTAAAGTCTTAAAAATCAAACTGCCTTGACACTAAATCAAAGTCACATTCAATTAGTTTGGAAATTATTTAGTTGTTATGCTATTGGTATGATCATTTTAACAGTCAAATGAGTTAAAATTACTTATATATAGTGTCTATGCAAATTTATTTATATTTCTAGTATTTATGTCTCCGCTGTGTTTTTACATTACAGTGACTGTAGCAAATGTGATGTCATAGCCAGGCAAAAAATCAGACACACAAGGATAAGCCCACCCCTTGCACAGCGCAAATGCTGAGAGCATAGGGACCCACGTGATAATAGCTTTGCTAAAGCAAACAGTCAAGATTTCAGGATTCAAGATTTTTATTTCCCATTTCTGCATAAACAGACAGTCTAGGCATATAAAAATTCTTGTGCAGGGTTCTTCTGGAGTCAAGTAAAGGGTTTAAAGACAAAAGAACAAACACCTAGTCTAAATATAAGATCACCCAAGAATACAAAAGAATACAAAAAACAAGAATAGCCAAGAATACAAGATAGTTGATAAAACTGTGGATACAGGAATAAGATAACAGGTAAAATGTGGAATTTCAGATATTGCACATTGTTTGTCACCTAGTGGAATTGTATTCTACTTAGTAGGGTAATGAGGGGTTATTGCACAGGTTTTTCACATTTTGTATTTGCCATCAGTCTTACTGCGGCAGGGAAAAAGCTGTTGTAAAGTCTTGTTCTGTGTGTGATGATACTGTCCGCCCTGCTGTGCCTGAGGCTGTAGGTGCAGTATTTGTGTCTGAGCAGGGTGTGAGTCCCCGAATATGTTGTCTGCCCTTTTACGACAGCGCTGTGTGTATAATGTGTCCATAGCAGGCAGTTCAGTCCCAGTGATCCTCTCTGCAGTCTTTATGACCCTTTGAAGAGCCTTTCTCTCTGCCTGTGTGGTGTTACCATACCAGACTATGATGCCAGTAGTGAGGATGCTCTCTGCAAGTCCTCTAAAAGCCTGGGTGAGGGGGCAATAGTTCAGGCCGGCTTTCCTGAGCTGCCTGATGAAGTATAGCCACTGCTGGGCTTTCTTCACTGTGGCAGCTGTGTTCACTGTCCAGCTCAGGTCAGGTGTCACCTGCAGGCCCAGGAACTTGTGGCTGTCAGCCCTCTCCACCTCAGTCCCTTTGATGGGCAGATGCAGCAGAGGGGAGGGGTTCTTCCTGAACTCTACTATTATTTCTTTTGTTTTGTTTATGTTGAGGATGAGGTCATTCTCCTCTCCATAAACAAGAATGTCGTTCACTGAGCTTCTGTAACCCAACTTGGCTTTCCTGTACTCCCCTTGGTCCCCCTCTGTGAAAGCTCCCCATCTCTTCCTGATTTTCTGTTTTATGTCCACATTGAATCAGGGTTTTAGGTTGGGGAAAATACGCACAGTTCTGGGTGGGGCACATATGGAGCTAAAGGCTCTGCCTCCCATTCTACTTCTGTGGACTCTAGGAACCACAAGTAAACCTGCACTCTGAAAGCAAAGTGCTCTGTTAGAATGATAAGGCTCTGTGAAGTCTTTAAGAAACGATGGAGCCTTGTCATTAAGGGCTTTGTATGTTAGCAGAAGGATTTTAAATTCTATTCTGAATTTTACAGGGAGCTAGTGGAGAGAAGCTAATGTGGGAGAGATATGATCTCTCTTGCTAGTTCCTGTCAGTACTCTGGCTGCAGCATTTTGGATTAACTGGAGGCTTTTTAGGGAATTATTGGGACATCCTGATAGTAAAGAGTTACAGTAGTCCAGCCTGGAAGTAACAAATGCATGGACCAGTTTTTCAGCATCACTTTGAGACAGTTCATACAAAATAATACAAAAAGGTGCTGATTTATTATTTAATAAAACACTTTTTTTCTTCATTTGGTTCACTCTCCCGGTACTCATTGAAAACTTTCCAGTAGCAGTAAGACTGTTGTTTTCAGTACAAAATTGCACCATAAAACTGTCAAACTATAAATGCACACTATTCACTACCTGACACCACCATGAAATTGCAGACAGGCTTAGCTGGTGAACAAATGGGGCATGGAGCAAGACCAAAAGAGAGCTGAAAAGAGTGAATATTGAACTTAGTTTTGTAAGGCAGCCAGAAACATGGCTCCAAATGAATGTTAACATTGCTCTGTCTCTTTGCTAACATGGTCACCATCATAAGATGTTATCACTGTTGATATCACCGCTTGTTTACAGCTTGTTCCACTGCCCCAAGTGGCCAGACCAAGCACTTCATCTATCTTTAAGTGCCTACATAGCTAAAAAGTAATAGAAAAACCTACTGAGAAAGCTTCAGGTGACATTTAACAAAGTACAGCCTGCATAACTCATTTATTTTCTCAGGAAATAACCAGACTTCACAACGGAACAAGCAGTGGTTGCCAGGAGATTACAGACCTGTAACCCATTTCAGCTCCTTACACTCAAGTGTCATCTCATTTCCACTGAGAAGTATCCAAAAGAATTGGATGCAATCTCCCGCAGCCTAATTGGAAGAAAGAGTTGTTTCAAAGCACCAGTTCAGTATCCTGCAGTTTATGGTGTATAGTTATATGGTTATTCTCTTTTATACAAACTTATAATATACTGTATATAAAACAACAACTAAAGCCATGCCATTTTCATACAGAGCTTAGGTGCAAATTCAAAAAAAACAAGCTTTAATACAAATTTATCATGACTATCACTAAGCAGATGATCTTTGGGATACCATCAATAATTTTAAGAAAAACACAGATGACACATGCGCCATCCCTGGTAGGCTAGTGCTTGAGGCGGAGCGCTCATGCCGCGGCGCCCCGGGTTTGAATCAGGGTTGCGTCAGAAAGGGCATCCAGCGTAAAAACACATGCCAAATGTCAACATGCAAGTTGTCAGTGTGGCGATTTGCTGTGGCGACCCCTAAACGGGAAAAGTCAAAAGTGACAGATGACACATGCCATGCAAATGAGCTGCTTTAAACAGAGATATGCTGGCTACATTTCTAAATCACATGATGACCCCAGACATTATGCTGTAATTAAGCTTAATAGCACTGAGGTATAAAAATGCTGGCAACTCACCTTGATTGATGTGTGTTAGCCTTGCTGCTGTCATAAGAAGGCAGTATCTGTACAATTCTATTCTTTCAAAATTTCCAGGTCTCGCATTAGTGTGTGTTCAAAGTAGCAAACGGAACTATCCTATCTACAAGCATGTAGAATAACCAAAATATATATGCCACTATATGTCAAGGGTGCAGGTAACTGGTGGACCCAATATGCAGACACACCAGGAGTGGAACACAAAAGGAGTTTGTTTAATATACAAGGAAGGAAGTCCGGTTACTGGGAGGAGAAAGGGGACAGAGGCAGAACAGGTTCTGGATGGGACAGATGAAGCAGGCATGCAGCATAGAGCTGACAGAAGGTGAGTGGAGGACCGGGAAGTGCTGAGCATGCAGAGCCGTGGAAACGGAGAGCTAGAATGTCGGGTAGCAGGTCAGGAAGCAGGTGAGCGAAGACAATGAGGACGGAAGCATCGGTGAGTTGACTAACGAGCCAGCGGGGAATAAACGGGAAGAGGGCATATATATGACAGGAGAGTCTGGGAGCAAACAGCAGATGGAGGTCATGATGGATGATTACACTGGCTGGGTGAGATGGCAAGCAGGGAGAGACAGGGAAAAGCAACAGAAAATCAGGAAGCGAGGTCCACAGTCCATAACACTATAATATATCCGAAGTAAAGTGAAAATGAATGTCATTTTCATTTCTGTTCTCAAGGCAGTAAAGGAAGGAAATTTCAAACTGGTAAAAATTTGATATTGCTTTACATACAACACAATACTTTGCACAGGTGCTTACAGTACATTGTCCGCTGCAAAATAAAAGAAATCCAATTTTAGCTATGTGTGTCTTCCATTTTCTCTACCTCTGCCTCTGTCATGCTCTCTCACACACATAAAAACACACAAAGACATTATACACCCCCAGACAGCAATTATGAGCAGATGCTGGCTTGAGAGGAGAATGCATGGACATTCATACACCCATATAGAACAAAACACTGCCATATCAGGATTTAGGGACATCAGCTTTTGCAACTCACTATCAGTAATTGGTGTCTCTAACAGGATTTGTATTTTGTGATGCTCCCTGGATGCTCTCTTGAGGCCCACTCATTAATTACAGTGGTGTTGTAATTGTATGCATTGTAATGATTTGTACATTGGTATGATATTGAGCTGTCATATTCTCTTGAAATATTCCTATGTGTGTTGTTCTGTGGCCTTGTCGTATATAATCAAATTTATGACTGTTTGATATTTTCAGTTAGGATATGAACTGTAAATTTAGATTCATATCCAAGGGTAATGGATTGCTGCTGTTCAAATGAACTCATCTGTCTTTAATATCCTGCACCCAAAGTCATATCTTGTGCTGGCTCCTTGGTCATTAATATTTATTTGTTAAAGTCCAAATCAGTTTGAAATTTTCTCACTTGATGTGTAAGGATAAATAAATTATAATAATGCTGTAGCTAGTTTTTGTTTTCTAAAACATGGGAAAAAAATCTTTTTAAAGCATATTTATGCAAACAGTGTTTAAGCTTCAAACCTCTGGGTGGATGTTTCCAGTGACAGTGATTGGCTGACATCTAGAGATGCACTGTCAAGTTCTGTCAAAGTAAGTGAGTATATTACAAATCTATTTTCAGTTCTCACATAACATTAGCTTTTGGCAATGGTAGTCTTTCCCTTTAGAACACTGCACTTTGGGAGTGCTTTAAACACTATTGGTGTTACCACCTGTAACCCTTATCAGGATGAGCGGGTTAAAAAAAGGTGATGGATGTATGGAATTTGTTCATTGTACACATACAGTAGGTGTGCAAGGTGTAGCTGGTCTTGGGTCAGTGAATTAAAGTAAAGCAGTAATATGCACAGTCGCTAGTGGACTGGGAAGAACGTTACTTATTGTAGGATAGTCCATAGTTAGGCTTTTATCTCCTGTAGAACCAACAGTTGTTGGAACGGTGGCTCTTGTTCACGCTTAGGAAAGTCCCGCATGTAATAAATACCAGTAGCTTATTCTTTTTTCTTTTTTTTTAATGCAAGGATGTTTTTGTGCATTAGCATTAACTGCCTTTGATGTTAATACTGCAGTCTGTTTCATCTTTCTCTATTGTGCATGTACTTTAAGCGATGATCTTGCCATTTCTATTGTAATGTAGTCAGCCAAGCAATTTAATGTTCTTTTTGTATCAGCAGCATCCAAAATGTTTTTTCATATGATACTGTACTGTACATGGAAAATACCCATGGATACTTGCATTAAAATGATTGATCTGATTAATTAGTGAACTATTTCGAACATTGCAAGAGTTCTGTGGGTGTGAGATTATAAGAGTGATTCTGTGTGAACTGGGGGACACAAGCATGCCATGTGGTTGCACACAGAACTCAACACTGAAAGGGTGACAGGGTTTAATTAAAGCCTTTGGCAATACATTTGTGTCAGTGTTGCAGGCAACCAGGTGATGCCCCTATCTCCTTTTTCACATCTATCACTTTCATTCTATCTCTCTCACACACGCACAGAAATTATTATAGAGGTCACCTGTAGGTCTGATAGTGTTGTCATACATGTAGCATCAAAAAAGAAATGAGTGACTAGACATGTAGAATTCTACCTGTACTGGAGGGCACAGTCCACTGGATGATGTAATTTTTTGCGAGTATGTGTGTTTGCAAAACTTACATTTTCACAAGATAATGAGATTTAGTTTAATGAAATGTATAATGGAGTGAAACAGTTTTTATTTTTAATGTCATTCAAATTCCAGAGATCGGGTCGTCGGGGCCCC
>NW_018128150.1:818552-824920 GCF_001952655.1 Monopterus albus | reverse complement strand
CCCCGCGACCCGGTTCTGGATAAGCGGAAGAAAATGGATGGATGGATGGATGGATGGATGTCATTCAAATTATTATTATTATGGTGCCATCACAGAAGTGTACGTTACTTTTGCCAAGGCGCTGACACAACTCCAGACCATGACAGACCCTGGCTTTTGGACTTGTTGCTGTCAACAGTCTGGATGTTCCTTTTTGTCTTTGGTACGGAGCACACAGCGCCCATTCCTGGCAGACCTGAAATACTGATCACAATGCATGTTTCCGCTGTGTGATGGTCCATCCCTGATGCCTCCAAGTCCAGAGCAGTCGACTGCACTTCTGGACACTGTTGACACAGGGCTTCCTTTTGGCACAGTACAGTTTTAAGCAGCATTTATGGATGTAACTACATATTGTAGTGGCTGACACAGGTGTGCCAAAGTAATCCTGAGCCCATGTGATTATATCGCTTATAGAAGAGTGACGATTCTTGATGCGGTGCCGTCATCTGGCTGAGGCTTGCGCCCTTGGCCCTTACGCACTGAAATCCCTCCAGGTTCCTTCAATCTTTTAATGATATGCACCGTAGAGGGTGACATATCCAAATCCCTTCCCATCTTCCCTTATAATAATGTTTCTTTATAATAATGCTTATAAACATTGTTTAAAAACATTTCAAATATTCTCATACTGGCAAACTGGCAGTCCTCGGCCCATCTTTCCCCCACTAAGGGCTAGGCTTTTCCTGGATGCCACTTTTGTACAAAATCAATAGTGGAATCACTTGTTGACATCACCTGTTTCAACTGGAAACATCATTTCATTGTTTTACCTCTGAAATGCAACTGTCCCAACTTTGTGTGTAGTGTATTGCAGGCATCAGAATTGAAGCGAGTGTTTATTTTGAATAAAGAATAAAATTGATGAGGCATCACATCACATAATTATAATATTGTCTGTTTTAATTTTGATTTTACTTTTCTGATTTGGGGTTGTATTTTAATGCATCAATTATCTTAGTATATAATAAGGCTTACTGACAATTTTTGTCGCTTCCTGATTTTGGGACATGGATAGCACATTTTGACTTGAAGTACAGTACTGAGAATGAATAGTGTTGTCACTGTAATTCACCTTTTGTAATGCATGATCCTAATTTTACTTCTGCCATTTAAAATAAATAAGACAGCTGTATGAAAATGTACATAATGCAGTATATTGATATATCAACAGCTTTAAAAAACAAAAGGGATCCTATAAGTTGTTTCATGAGACTTCAATTATCTTCAGTGGAGTTAAGATGGAGTTGTGGTATTGACCTGAACATACAGTACACTGGATGAGATGGGCTGCAGCAGTTCAATGCTGCATGTATAGAACAAGTACAGTAAAATGTTTAAATTTAATCAGCAAAAAATATTTATTGTTCCACAGCTTTACAGTTCAGTATCAGACAAAGTGTTGCACACCTTTCTGTGATACATGTCTCACAGACAAGGACAAGGGCCTCTTGCAAAGCTATAAGGTAGCAATTTACTGCAAGTAGAACTGAGGCATGTTTTAGGACTATAAATTTAAAATCATGTCATTTTTAACTTTTCATTTGGTCTCTCACAAGAAAAAAATAATCACACATCAAAAGATACATGAATCTATACTGTATTGTGATTTACATGAATATCTTGTCTCATGAGGTAAAAAAATGTTTGTGTCTACCCAGAAATGCTTTGAATAAACATGGTCAAGATGTGGATAGATAGCCCACTGGTTTGAAAGGTCCCCCTCCTACCTAGTACTCCCATTGCCCAGGCTCAGAGAGCCCATGTTACAGTACATAATTTCAGTGCAGAACAGAAAGCCTAATGGACAAACTCACTTCCCCAATCCCATTGGCACCTGGGCTTTGCCCAGTAGGGCCTTGCAGTGCAGTAGGACCTTACGTAATATAACTGGGGCTTAAACTGCTGTTTGTGTTTTCATCTTTTGGAGCACCAGTATAACTAACAAGTGAAATAGCTTTTCATAAGAAATTAACAACCTTTTGTACCAACTCCCTGACAAATCACTCAGTGCCTGCTCAAAATAACACTGCTGATTTAAAAAATGTTCAAGACTGCCCTACATTGGGGTTAACTGACAATATTCAAAATGGTTTATTAAACAAATTTAATTTCTTCCTGAATTAGAAGTGATATTTAAATATGAGAATTGGCAGAGACGAGCAATGGCCTGCTTGTCAAACTGAGCTCTCCGGATGCTCTGATGGTCAGTTAGAATTTTGAAAATCTGTCCCCTTGTGTGAATGTCCAGAGGTAAAGCAGAACATCAATGGCTGGCTTCATTAGGAACAAACATACTGAAAATGAGTGAGCAAGTTGTGGACAGTAGGAGGCCAGTTTCTGCTAGCTTCATTAAAACCTTGCTGTGATCCTGTCTGTAGGGCCAAAAAGCTGTTATGTTTAAGACCATTTGGGGTAAGGGGCTTAACACTGGTATGCTTTAAAGAAATAGTTCAGCACTTTGGGAAATATTAACTCTGGAGCAAGAGCTAAGAGTTGGCTAGCTTAGATAAGCATAAAGACTGGAGAGGGAAGGAGCGGGAAATAACTAAAATGCTCTCTGAGAAGAAGTAGGTTTGTCACTATGAGTGACAACTTTCACATTACATTTCACATAGTCATTTCTCTGTATTTTGTTTGTTTTATTTTCATTCCTTTATTTATGTTTTAGCCACAGTGGAACTCAAGCTTTTGGCTTTCACCCTTTGTCCAGGGAAACAGAATGGCGAAGACAAGATCGTCTCTGCTCAAACAAGCTGGTGGTGTTGCTAGAGCTGAGCTCACTGAGCAGAGTGTTCAGAGTACTTTTATGTCAGACATAATGGCCAAATACTCAGACAGGTACTGTCATTTGTCAAGACAGGTTCTATAGGAGTAAATTAAAAAACAAGACTAAGTCAAGAGTTTGACCTTTTACATGGCTATTTACAGGCTGCAGCAGATGAAATTATTTAACTGAAGAAGAACTCAAAAAGAACAGCCATTCTCCTTCCATTTTGCTGCTGTGATTAAGGGAAATGTGTGACAATAATCACATCAAAATGATCACTTTTGAATCTCCTAGAGCTCCATTGCACTGCATGCTTTACTGATGAAGACCTGATTATCTGCAGTCTCTTTAGATCTGTTTCCCAGGACCCGTCACAAACAATACTTTTTGTTTGGTGTTCATTAGTGTTTTTGCTTCAAGACAAAAGTCATCAGTGACGTTTAACCTTAACTTGGTGCCAGTTTGTCTCCTGGCTTAGGTGCGTTTGACTCTGTGCACTTTGGTGTGTTTGAAGCCTGTGCCAGTGTGTTCCCTGTTTTTATTTTTTTCAGACAAGGTAACCTTTTGAAACTATAACCCTATGGCTACTGGCAAATAGCTATCTGCTAGCCTAAAAGTATCAAGCTTGTGTTTGTTTCTGTGTGCACAGACAGGTTGGCTTTTATGCTTCACTTCATACAGTAATTGTAAACAGTTATCAGTGTAATGAAATATCAAACACTGACAACAGAGTCAATGTGGACTTTGGTCTTTTAATGGCCGTTATCATATTAGAGACCCATTATTGTGTAGAGTCATCCCAAATTGTCAGCCAACTAGAACAAACATGTCTTGTAGCAACATACATACACATACACACATCCTTATATATACTGTATATAGAAAAGGTATTGAACACATGAAGAAAGGCAGATGCAAAAAGGCATGGAAAGCCAGCTGAAATCTATCAGTAATTAGAACACAATCCTGTGCCTCCTCAATGGAAATTAATATCAGCTGGTTTAGTCCCAACTGATGGCCTATATAAAGGTGTCTTATTACCAAGGTGTCACACAAGAAACATCTCATGATGGGTAAAAGAAAAGAGCTTTCTCAAGACCTTCACAACCTTATTGTTGCAAAACATACTGATGGCATTGGCTACAGAAGGATTTCTAAACTTCTGAATGTTCCAGTGAGCACTGTTGGGGCCATAATCAGGAAGTGGAAAGAACATCATTTCACCATAAACCAGCCACGACCAGGTGCTCCTCGCAAGACCAACACTGAACTCTTTGGACACCATAATACATAGCATGTTTGGGGGTCAAATGGCACTGCACATCACCCCCAAAACACCATACCAACAGTACAATTGGACTGAATGACTACAGACCTATTGCCCTGACATCTGTAGTTATGAACCCCTTTGACAGACTGGTGTTGTCCCACCTGAAGGACATTGTAGACTTCCTGCTGGACCCCCTGCAGTTTGCCTACCGGGCAAACAGGTCAGTGAATGATGCAGTCAACATGGCACTGCATTACATCCTGCAACACCTCAACTCCCTAGAGACCTATGCACAGGCCCTCTTTGTGGACTTCAGCTTGGCATTCAACACCATCATCCCGGACATCCTCCACTCAAGTGACAAGGCATAGGCTACCTTAGCTTGCTCAGTGGGGAATGCTGAAGGCTGCATTTCAAATTGGATCTTGCATTGTGTGAGAAACGCTCTCTCCACTCTCTCCCCCATACCGTTCTGGTGGAGAAAGCTTGGGTTCATGCACTGCTGGAGCTGGGAAATCACATGCGCCCGTGGTGGTGCTCCGGGCACCTCTGTGACCCAAACAGCGTAGCGCCATTTGTATCTTGCCCAGGGCTACCCCTTGGAAAGCCAAGGCTTGTTCTATACTGGCACCCCAGTCTCTGTCTTCCTCACTGGCTGAATTCATGGTGGTCAGATTGTCATGTCACAGGCAGCGTGTAAAGCTGCTGATAATGTTGAGGGTGAACTCAATTATAAGGCGAGATGAGTAAAAGCAGAACACTGTCAGTTCCTGTGTGTTGACAATATACATACGTGGTCTTTTTGTTTGTGGCTGTTGTACATATCTGACGGTGATCTTCCCAGCCATGGGGACTTGACAGGTAGCGCTACACCTGCCGTACCTGGGGTTCTTTGTTTTCTGCTTGCCGTCCTTCGGTCTTCTTCTCTGCTCGTCCTGGTCTCCTCAACCATCTCCCACCCTGCCCCTGGTTCAGTATTATTCATTGACTCTCTTATGTTGTTACTTTGTGTTCTTTTTCCAGTAAACCACCATTTTTCCACTAGCGCCTGGGTCAGCACACTTGAGTCCAACCCCAGTTCTCCCTCACCCTCCTGGTGAGGGGGACTCAACCATAACAGAGCACTTGTCACAAAACATACAGTACACAATGCAGGAGGTCAGAGCCAGCAAACTCACACATCCAAGGTATCCACAAGAAGAAAGGTCAGTAAGGGAAGTCCATAAGTCAATGCACAGAATCAAAAGGGCTAGGTGGTAATTGGTGGTCACAAGGCAATCTGGAGACAGAGCTGGAAAAACAGGTACAAGAAAAAATGCCAGAAAGTCTGAACATAAGTTAGAACAATCTGGTAGCTTCCTGGTGGGAGGAAGGTGACTATAAACAGGTATCAACAGGTGCAGATCATTACCACTGATTAGTGTAAATAGTTTGTAGCTGAAGTGAGACCGTAGACCGGAAGTGGTGTCACAATAAAAGCACGTTACCGGAAGCAGGAGAGACAGAATCATGAAAGTCACTGTGCATCAAGACAGCCAGGCACCAGGACAGTTTTTCCTCCAGGCCATCACTCATTAACACCTAACCAATGAGAGTATGTCTGGTCAATAATCCTCAGTGGAACATCTTTCCTCAGTACAATACCTGTAAATATACATTGTACATATAGATCCGTTGAATCCAGACTGTGTATATATACATATATATATATATAAATGTTTTCTGAATACTGTTCAAGTCAGATGGCATGTTCAGGGTCACATTTTCATCATGTTTTTACCCATGGACACTGTTTCAGGTCGATACTTGTAGTTTAATCAGTTTGAGCAAATGTCTGCAAGACTCCCCCGTTTTCTTTGGTCGAAATTCGGAGACGATGTGAATTAAGAAGGTAAATTAAATTTTGAAGCTCCTATCACTATGAAGTTATAGAATGTACATTTTAGGTTGTAGTTCCACCGCCGTCCACGAGGCAGTGACAACATCCGGAAACTAACAGCAGTGGTGGTGACGAAGAACCAAGATGGCGACGCAGGCGGAGTTGTGTTGTTTGGAGAGCTTCCCCTCACACCTGAGTCCTCTGGATGTTTTGATGTTAGAGTCTCACCTGGATTCAGTTTTCCAGAAAGCCACAGTCCCGCCGACCGTCCTCTTCAGCCCGCAGCGGTCCCAGGGCTCTGGGAGGCCGGGCATTTTACTACGCGTTCATCCGACAACTGAGGAGGAGATGGCGGGCTGGGGAGAAACTAACTCTCGCAGAGCCGATACCGAGTCCGTGCGCCGGGGTCG
>NW_018128150.1:816817-817772 GCF_001952655.1 Monopterus albus | reverse complement strand
GCATTTGTATCTGGCCCTGGGCACCTCTAACAGAAACTTGCTTGAGGATCTGAGTAATCAAGTCGGTTCGTGCCACCTCAACAACTCAGTGAGGTAAGGCGGTGCCAAACCATTAAGAGCCTTAAAAACAAATCAGTAGCTTAAAATGAATTCTAAAACGAACTGGAAGCCAGTGAAGAGAGGCCAGTACCGGAGTTATATGGTCGAATTTCCTAGTACCTGTTAAAAGATGAGCAGCAGCATTTTGGACCATTTGAAGATGAGAGAGAGACAACTGATTAACACCAAGGTATAATGCGTTACAATAGTCAAGTCAGAAGTTATAAAAGCATGAATTGCAATCTCAAAGTCATTAAAAGAAAGAAATTACTTGACTTTACTTAGCAACCCCAGGTGAAAGAAACTAGATTTTACGACTGAGTTGATCTGCTTGTCGAATCTTAGGTCACAGTCAAATGTTACCCCTAGGGTTTTTACAGTCGTCTTCAAATGATGAGCCAGGGGACCTAAGTCGTGATTAAAAGCAGCAAATTTCGCCAGATCACCAAATAAAACACACTCAGTCTTATCCTCATTTACTTTTAAAAAGTTCTGAGCCAGCCAGGCTTTCAGGTCAGTCAAACAGTCAAACAGTGGCTGTAGAGATGTCCCTCCAGCTGCTTTTAATGGTAAGTATATCTGGATGTCATCCACATAACAATGAAAAGAGAAGCCATATCTCCTTAGCAGTAATCCCAGCGGAAGCATGGAGAAGAGTTGGGCCAAGTACAGACCCCTGGGGGACACTACAGGAGAGGATAGTTGAGGAAGAGGAACAGTTACCAATATTAACAGAAAAACCTCTATTCGTGAGGTAAGATCTAAACCAATTAAAACCAGTACCACAAATTCCTATACACTGTTCTAGGTGAGATATGAGGATTTCATGATCCACTGTATCAAAGGCAGCAGAGAG
>NW_018128150.1:801939-816306 GCF_001952655.1 Monopterus albus | reverse complement strand
GTCCAAGCCTCCAGCCCAGCCCCCGGCCCGTAAAGACTGGGTCCCTGACACCCAACACCACGTGTGCATGGTCTGCCGGCGTGAGAAGTTCACCATGGTGATTGATTTAAACCCAGACTGGAATTGCTCCTCAATGCCATTATCTGTCAGAAAAGACTGGAGCTGAATAAGAACAATCTTCTCTAAAACTTTCGACATAAAAGATAATTTGGACACTGGTCTAAAATTGGAAAACCACTGAAGGATCAAGATTTGGCTTTTTAGGAAGAGGCTGGACAATTGCTTGTTTAAAAGCATTTGGAACTGAGCCTGTAGTGAAACAAATTAATTAGGGCCAGAAAGCTAGGACTAATAGACTCAAAAACATCCCTGAATGTTCTTGTTGGCAGGAAATCAAGTGAACAGTGACATGTTTTCATTTGTAAAACCACTTCTGATAACACAGGCAAAGAAACAGTCTCAAATTGGTCAAAAATAGCAGAAGGCAGGGGAAAGTCGACTGAGTCAGAAGAAGTGACAGTGGAGAATTGCCTAATGCTAGCAATTTTGTTAGCGAAATAATGTAGAAAACCCTCACATATTTCAACAGATGCCTCAGGATGAGAGGTAAGATTACATGGGCTAATAACAGAGCTGATTGTAGAGTTAAGTCATTTAGCCAAGGTTCCACCTTCGGCTTAGCCGGTCTATATCGGAGGGGAGCTATAGAATTCAATATATCCTGACAGGTGGAGGTTAATAGAGTTAATACTTCCTCAGGATCCATGCAGAAGGAAACATCACCCATCAGATATAGACCAGAATTTTTGAAGCAAGTAGAAAACTCTCCAGCTGTTGAAGAGGTGATTGAGCGTCTGATACCAGCAGGAACAGAGGGTTTATCGGACTGTGGAGGCACATTAATATTAAATAAGAGAGGGAAATAATCGGAAAATCGAGAGCCGCATACTTCAGTAATGGCAACAGGCAGCCCGGCAGCCCATGAGAAATCATAAGGTCCAGTGTATGTCCGAGCTCATGTCTAGGGCTCTGCACCAACTGGGTGAGGTTAAGAGTCAATAGTACTTAAAAAATCTTTAGACAAAGGGTCAGCCAGACCAGTGGTTCCCAAAGTCCCCTAATTTAGGGGGACGATAAACCACTGCGCACAGCAGCTGTTGAGAAAGTTCTATCACAAACAGCTGTAGTTCAAAACTTGAATTAAGTGTCCACTGTCAGCTGCCGACATTGAAAGCTGTTTTTAAAAACACATGCCAGGCCAGCACCCTGACTGGTCGTATGAGGGGAGCTGAGGAAGGAACAACCAGGTGGAAGAATCTCTGAAAATGCGCAATGCTCACCTTCCTTTAACCACTTCTCAGTCAGCAACATGAAATCCAGTTTCCGTGATATAAAAAAGTCATTCAGAATGAATGTCTTGTTAGTCAACGATCTAATGTTAATCAAACCCATCTCAAATGGAGCCAGGCCAGCAAATCATGCTAGGACAACAACAACACCAGCTGGGTCCATGGCGATGGTCAGAGGCATCCGCAAAAGCAGAGTGCCAGAGGGCCTTCATGCGGACAGCGACGCCACTCCTCTTCCCTTGTTTTCTGGTACGCTTCTGTCGTGAGCAGACCCACCAAGGCTGGAGACTGAACAATTCTGGAAGAGCATATAGGAGAAGGAGACATCACATAACGAACCCATGGTTGGACAGTACAGTGTCACATCTGCTCAAAGCTCGGGACGCTGCCTTCAGATCAGGTGACAGGCTGGCCTATAGCAGGGCCCTGAAAGAACTTAAAGAAGGGCATTCTGCTGGCCAAACGCAGGTACAAACAGCGCATTGAGGGGCACTTCATGAATAACAACACACAGAGTATGTGGAGGGGCATCAAAACAATAACAGACTACAGAGGCAACAACCAGCAGGTCAGCCATGATCCCACCCTCCCTGAAACTCTGTACACCTGGCAGCAGAGGAACTGTACATCTCCCTCAGCTCGAGAAACAGCACCAGCCCCTCGTCCTGCAGCTACACCAGGTGAGCTCCACCCTGAGATGGATCAACACCAACAAAGCTGCAGGACCAGACAGGGTGTCAGGCCGGGTTTTGAAGTTATGTGCTGACCAACCGGCAGGAGTTTTCCTAGACATTTTTAACCTGTTCCTGCATCTTGCTTCAGTCCCTGTGTGCCTCAAGTCCTCCATCATTGTGCCTGTGCCCAAGAAATCAGCTGTCACCTGCCTCAATGATTACCGCCCTGTTGCTCTGACACCAGTAATCATGAAGTGCTTTGAGAGGATCATTCTAAAGCACATCAAGGATGTCATCCCCGTTGGTCTGGACAGCCATCAGTTCGCCTACAGAGAGAACCGATCAACAGAGGATGCTGTCTTAATAGCATTATACACAGCCCTGTCCGACCTGGAGCATCCTAACACTTATGTCAGGATGCTATATGTTGACTTCATTTTGGCATTTAATTGTACGGCATTTACTTTAATCCCAGACAAACTGGCACTGAAACTGCACAATCTGGGAATGCCTGCAATGATGTGTCATTGGATTAAGGACTTCCTCATTAACAGGCCTCACGTGGTGAGAATTAGAAGCTGCACATCATCCACACTGGTCCTGAACACAGGTGCAGCGCAGGACTGTGTGTGCAGCCCAGTTCTCTTCACTCTGTTTAACCATGACTGTGATGCCATTCACCCCACAAACACAGTAGTGAAGTTCGCAGACGACACCACCGTAGTGGGTCTCATCTCAGACACCTCAGACTCACTACAGAGAGGAGATCCAGCACCTGACAAGGTGGTGTTCAGATAACAATCTTGTCTTGAACACCAACAAGACTAAGGAAGTCATTGTAGATTATAGGAGGCCCAGGAAGACAAAATATGCTCCTCTTCTCATACACGGGGAAGTGGTGGAGCAAGTGGATAACATCAAGTTCCTGGGCATCCACATCACATGTGACCTGACCTGGTCTCTGAACACATCCTATCTGGTGAAGAAAGCCCAGCAAAGGCTCTTCTTCCTCAGGAAGTTGAAACGCGCTGGTCTCTCCTCTCCTCCTCCTTGAGCTGTGAAATCAATCACCCCCCCAACCCCTAGTCACACACACAATCTCCCCCCTATGGACAGACACAGAACACTGGACCTCACACCTCTTCCTAAAGACTGAGATTTGCACTGAGCTGCACTTTATAATGTTACGACACTCTTGCTGCTAACATGCTGCTGACCTGATTAGGTCCCATACATCCCTTTTTATTTGTTCATATTTTTATATTGACTTATACAATTGTGAGTTATGTAAATAATATGTCTGTCTTTTAAGCCGAGAGCTGCAGGAAAAAATTTTGTTGTGCTATGCATAATGACAATAAAGATTCTTGATCTTGATAACAACAATGCCCAATGGCTGGTGGACCTGAGAGCAGACCACAGAACCTCCCTGAACATGACCCTGTAATCATCACAATGGCAGATTTTCAAAAGAGGGTCTTAAGTATGAAGAGCTGGACAGCACCAGGCCCTGTGTAGAAAGAAATTCATGGTAAAATAATATAGTGCTATGTTATGTATTGCAATTTAGAATGTGATGGTCCTAGTAGAGATTGTTCTTAGTGCTGTATTCACATCAGTAGACCTTCAGCAGGCACTTTACTTAGTCTTGGTAACCGGTCACGGAGGTTCCTGGTGTCCATCTTGCTCGTGATCTTCAATCTCAGGTCAGCTGCTCTTGAATTTAGCTTATCTGGGCTTGTTATTGGGGCTTGATACCCAATCTCCAGTTGTGGGGGTGATGTTGATGATATCTCCACCCTGACCTGGTGTCCTGGCTCCCCCTTGCTGGAGCATTCATGTTGTACCTTGTAAATCTCTAGTTGTGATAGCAGGTGCTTCTTGTGGATGTTAGAGCACTGAGCTACTAGTTTTTTCAATGTTAGTGTAGATGTTGGGTTTCAAAGTAACCATAGGTCCCACATCCTCTGTATGTAACCCCTCTCACTGGGGTTACTTGTATAGTAGCATTCCAATAGTTCCCTGTTCTCATTTCTTGTCCATGAATGTCTTGTTCCAGTAGCTCACTTCTCATCGGGTTGCCCTGGTTCCTCAACACCTGACACAGACCTTGTTGATCCGGGCGACATCCGAGCAGGTGTGACTTTTATTTTTCCAACTCTCATTACCCATGAGGTAGGCAAGTAGCATTAAGAGCCTTGCCTAAGGACCCAGGCTGGATATCAACTGCACCCTGACCAGGGTTCGAACCCCTGACCTTCCTATTGTTCACCAAAGTCAGTGGTGTTGTCCACTGAGATATCCAGTCTATTTATTTATACACACACACACACACACACACGTACATGTCTCTTTATAAGTACTGTACTCATATTTTTTTATCTCTTTTCTTAATGCACATTCCTTTGCTTGTTGATACTGTATGTACTGTACGTACACATTAAGAGCCACTGTAAAAGAGTCAAATTCCTTGTGTGTCCAACACACCTGGCCAATAAAGTAGATTCTGATTCTGATTGATGTCTCGTTCACTACTGGCATACAGCTTGATGTCATCCATGTAGAGGATGTGGCTGATGGCTGCTCCATTCTGTAGTCGGTATCCATTACTGCTCTTGGTGATGATCTGGCTGAGGTGGTTCAGCCCTGTGCAGAACAGCAGCGGGGACAGAGCATCTCTTTGGTAAATACCGCACTGGATGTTGACTTGTGTAATTGGCTTGAAGTTGGCCTCTAGGGTTGTTTTCCACATTCCCATTGAGTTCTTGATGAAGGCTCTTAGAGTCCTGTCGATGTTGTATAGTTCCAAGCATTCCAGGATCCATGTGTGAGGCACTGCGTCATAGGCTTTCTTGTAGTCTTGTAGTCAATCTAGGCAGTGCATGGATTGACTACATTCTACCATACCAGGCAGGACCCCAGGTGCAGGCTGTGCAAAAATGCCCCTGAAACAATCCAGCACATAACAGTGGGGTGCAAGATGCTAGCAGGCAGGGCATACATGGAACGCGATAACCAAGTGGCTGGCATAGTGTACAGAAACATCTGTGCGCAGTACATGCTGGAAGTCAACAGCATTTACTGGACAAACAGAAGAAGAAGGCCATAGTGATAGATGTAGCAATCCCAAGTGATGGTAACATCAGGAAGAAGGAACACGAGAAGCTGGAGAAATACCAAGGGCTGAAAGAAGAGCTAGAAAAGAGGTGGATGGTGAAGGCACAAGTGGTCCCCATGGTAATAGGAACATTGGGGGCTGTCGCCCCCAAACTGGAAGAGTGGCTCAGACAGACCCCAGGAACAACATCTGAGATCTCTGTCCAGAAAAGTGCAGTCCTAGGAACAGCTAAGATACTGCACAGGACCCTCAAGCTCCCAGGCCTCTGGTAGAGGACCCAAGCTTGAAGGAAGGAATAAGACTGCCCTGAAGTGGGGGGAGTGGGGAATATATATACACATGTATATGTATATGGCAACCTGTCCTGGGTGTACCCGGCCTCTCGCCTAATGTCAGCTGGTATTAGCTCCAGCAACCCTGTTCACAAAGAATAATACATTTGAGCAAACAAGACTTTTGTGTCCTCAGTAAATATATTTTCATGTTTTTTGCCACATAAGCACACATTACTAACCCTCTCTCATATGTTTACTTGTTCTCATTTAGATTATTCCTATTCACTCACAGGGTCAACCCAAGGGAGCTCTACCAGTGTGCCACAATTTCAGTCTGTTGGAAAACTGCAGAAGGTAATTTCTGTTCAGCTATTTTCTTATATGGTTGCTTTTGTTTCCAGTGGAAGTAGGACACAAAACACTCATTCTTTAGTACAGAAGGATTTTTTTGTTTGCACAAATTAAATTATTTAGATAATTTGTCTGCAAAATATAATGTACGCACTTGTAAAAACATAATAATTTAGGGGCATTTTACCATTTACACACATTTGCATGAATGCACACATATGCACGCACCTTCTTTCTTGCAGGCATGTCACAAACTCCCTCTCTTCTGCAGAGCTCATAAAACACTATTTTACTGACATATGGGGACACACATCAACCCAAAAACACTTTAATACATTTTCTACTTTTTTCATTCAGCAATTATTGCAGGTGATGTAACTCGGTGTTACTATAGCAACTGCCTTCCCCTTTTACCTGTGTTGAATGCCAGTGTCAACCGAAAAAGGAATCGTGTACTTTACTTATTTCCCAGAGTGTCAGACTGTTTTGGTGGCATTTATTCACATTTTCAATGTGACATGTTCACACTAACAACTAAGTAACAAAATACAAACATAACAGTATAAAAATACAAGGAATAAACTTTCAAAGAAAAAAAATCCTCTGTTCAGAGCCAAATTCTGCTATAGAGCAGCAACACTTGAACTGGTGGGGATTCAGTAAGAGCAGGGTGAATGCCTGCTTCCACAATTCTAAAATTATATTTTATATACACCTCATTAGACATTGTGCTTTTTCCCCTTTGGTGAGCAGGCACTGTTTTTTACTCTCTTTTTCTCTATTCTTTTGGTCTACATGTTTTACTCATTAATATTAGCACATGCACAAAGAATGAGTGAAGACCACATAAAAATTTCCAGTTAGATCTTTGCTTGTGTGTGTGTGCGCATTACAAATGGAGTTATCAACAGTGTGGTTGCTGTTTTCTTTGTTTGGTTTTATTGGAATAAGTTGTGGTTCACAGATGAGCTTTCTGCTTATTGATAAAGATCGATAAACAATTACTGGTCTATTTGCCCAGTGAACGTTCATCAAGCTTTCTCCTGTGCACACAGAGATCCATGGACCAATAGCAGGGAGGAGACAGAGCTCTACACTTGCTCACAAAAGAGAGAAAACAGAATGGAATCATTTCATAAATTGCAATGTGAACTACACTGTTTGGAAACTTTGTCAAGTATTTGATGCTTGGCAAGAACAACAAAGTGAATAATAGGACTCAGTAAGACAGAATTTCTACCAGCAGATGCACTAAACCCAAACACTAAACCCAAACATTCTTTAGTGACAAATGATTTGTTTTACTTAAACTGACATACAAATACACACATGCACTGTTTCAACCAAGGGCAACAGGTATAGGTGATGTTAGTTTTGGCCAGCTCATGGGCAAGTTTTCATTTTTAATATTCCATAAATGTTATCTAGCATTAGTTGTTCTTAGCTATCTACAGTTGTAGGCATTCAAAGTGTCACTGTCTGATGTGATAAGTGGCCACTTTGACCACGACTGTTCGTCATTTGTCCCGCGCCATGGGATGTGTTACTTTATGTCTTCAGGTGGCGCTCAGCCTACACTCACATGTACAGCAGCCCATGCATACACACACCATAGCCCACTGGCTGCTGTATGAATGCCCAATTAGAAGTCACGAGAAAGCCCTGTGTTTAGGCTTAGCTTTAAACCATGATTAAATTGTGTGTGGATTGTAATGTTGGTCAGGCAGTATGATGACAATGGGGGACATCTCACTATAGCTGCATTCCATTTGATCACCCTCAGCTCAGTCATTATCTGTAACAGCAGTTACATTACATAAAGATTCTTTTACTGTGCATTTTTAACACTCCTCAATTTAGGCAATATTTTATACTGATAAATGTCATATAGGAGTGACAAAACCCTTTAGCAGCTGTAGGAATTATGATTTTTGTCCAGAATCATAATTAAAAGGACAAAACATGTTATGTTGGATTAAAACAAAGTCTGCAATGAGTGGAATTTGGGCTTAATAAATGGATCAACATTATTTTTTTAAACACAGGAAGCCACCGTTTATCATTTCCTTACTGCACGTAAATGTAAATGTTAGCCTTGATTAAGACTGGAGAAAAGTTGGAGCAAGTGAGGATGAAGTGAAGCAGAAAAAGGGCCAAAATAAAAGCACGAGATCAAAGAATGAGAGCAACCATAACACAGGCAAGCTTTTCAATTCATTTTAAAAATGGCTCCTTTATATAACATAACATTCACACCCGGCACAGGAGGTATTCACTGAAGTTGTCGCAAACTACCTTCAGGTGTGCAAAATATTGCAACACTGCAATTTTTCAGCATATGTATTTGGGATCTGCAGAGTCTTCTGCCAGTCACATCTTTTATTTTGTTCAGTAATTCAGGTTTAACACAAAAAAACTGTAAAAATCCCTCACATTCTTCTCTGGCAAACGATGGTGATTTCCAAATGTCCTCTCCTTCCTGACATGTTCTGCACTCCAATAAGTGCAAATGACTATCAGCTGCCATGCCGACAGAAGTGCTGCAAATTTTACACCTGCTTTCTTCTGATGTTAAATTTCAGCCACAGTTCCCTCTTTCACAATGGTGGTAAATCAGGCACTGCAAGTATTTGTATACATTTCCATTCTGTCTTCTCAAATTTGCTCAAATTCTACTTCTTCTCCTGTGCAAAGCCCCACTCTGACTCCTTAGTAAATATGAACGCAGTTTCACAGTTTAGCAACAAAAAAAAATGAACTGTAAAACCTTTGCAAATATCCGCCACACTCTGTAGTATGTTGTGATTTTGTTTATACCTTTCTCTTGTAATATCATGTAAACTAGCACCATTCTGTTTTTCATGTTCTGCTTTGAAATTTGCAGATGAAATTTTCACACTGAACATTTACACACACAGAAACAAGTGGCACAGAGGTGAGCTGCACACACCAAATCGCAGCCACATCGAATGACAGCTCTGGTGCCTGTAAAGACCTTTTCATATAAGATATAGTATGCGCTCACTGCGAGGGGAGGAGGGCACACAGGCGCAAATGATCGGCGCCAGTTACTGGGTGACCAAAAAGCTTTCCACAAGGTGTTTAGCAAATATTAACTAGTTTTTTGAGCAGTGGACTTGAATGAACAATGGATCTATTGATATGTCAGCAAAAAGTTCTGGCTTTAGTTGTATTGAAGAGGGTGTGGGTCCTACAAAATCAGCTTGTGCTCCATTTTCTTTGTGGTCAGGTTCTCTGCAATTGGACGCATCGAGGTGTTGTCACAAAGGGCCACACCCAAGTTAAATTTTGTTATAACTTCGGCGCAGTGCGCAGGGACAGCATGCGCAAAACTGTGCTCATCTTGGTGCAGCGCAGATACGTTCTTGCGTCGTGCCAACACATACACATGAATGGGTTTGATAGCAGAGTGCTGCGCCCGACGTGTCCTATCTGAAAACAGATTAAGTAACAGCAGTCACAGAATTGGATGACTGGAAAGCTGGACTCAGTGCCGCACCAAATAACACCTTCCATGCAGACAAAGCAGATGAAATCTTGACGCTGAGGCCAATCACACATCAGCCTACCATGACTCCAGAAAAACCTTTCTGGCAGAAGAAACATTCAGATTATGTTTTGGCTGAACTCTATCCATCCTTTTCTTGGCTTAGTCTTCTATTCATTTACAGTGGGAATTTAAGCCAGTCCTGCCAACCCATCAACCCATTTAACATTTTGAAATGTGGTACATGATTGAAATGCTATGCCAAATATGGGCTTTCCTATTGTTCACTGTTGCAGCTGACTGACATCCAGTAATGTCAACTGCTTTTCCCTTCCTGTGTGTCTGTAGGCATTATACACAAACAGAACACACACTGGACAGGTCTTTTATGCTTTTTGCGATGAGTCAGTGCATGTTTTCTTGAAATAGTCAAGATAAGTAGGCCCTAGTTAACTACTTAAACAGTAATGTGTGCAAATGCTGTTAGCCTACATGCATTCATGAAGTCTCTACCCTGAAACTATTTCCTTCATTTTCTCTCACACATATTCTTCCAAGGTGTTTTTTCAGCTCTACATGTTACAGCTAATCCTTTCTGGGTTATCTCTCCAGCACAGACACACAAAGAGTATGTATGTGTGTGTTCATGTGAAATAAAGATTAGTAGTTATGGGATCTGCCTGTTTTTTTCCTCAAAAGCATTTATGTATAAGTGCATGAGTTAAGATGGTGATGGTGTGTGCCTTTTATGTATGTGTGTGTACTCAGGTATGCTCTGGAAATGTGTGCAAGTGTAAATATTGTGAAGGCACAACACAATCTCATGCAACGGCTAAAGAAAAGCTGGATTGAAATGTTTTTTTAGCAGATTTCAGCAGTTTCATCCAGCAGCTATTTGTACTCTGCTGCTTTTTCCTTAAGGATTTTGGTAACGTTTCCAACAACAGCTGAGGAAGTGGCATGTCACGGATTTTGTTTGCCATAAGAGTGTGACTTTTGTGAAAAGGGTGACAATCAATAACGTAGGCTTCTTTCAATGCTAAAGTGTCCCTTTGGAGCATGTTGCTAGTTCTCTCACTCCGCTTCCTTTCCTACAGCCTCACAGCCACAATAAGGATTGTGCGCGCGCACACACAGTCAAGAGGATTGAGTCTGAAAAACTGATGTGACAATGGGATTCATTGCATCTTAATTATTCACAATGTTTGAGCAATGTTGAATGAGAGTGAGGGAGAGAGAGTGAGGGACTGCAAAAGTAAAGAGGCAGGAAAGATGAAAAATGAAGGAGGGGGAGTTAGAAAGCAAGAGGACATACTGTATTTCTCAGTCTGCCAAGTGAAAACTGTTCTGTTATAAATTCTGATAATAGTCACAAAAATGAACATATATTAATCAAACATATAGCATTTTTTGAGATTTACTTGTTGAAGCTCAGAGGGAAAATGAGAAAGAAAGCCTGCATTTAAACCTGGTGTGAACATATGATTTATCTGGATGTGTAATCCAGATAACAGCATCTGATCCCTGGCTTTTGCATTTACACCTAATATTAATAAACGTTCTTGTTTTCTCCATTCTTCTCCCTATGATGTTTGGTTAATCTGCTTTCTGCTTGCAAGTGCTTGCTATCTCTTGCTTGCCTCTTCCTTACTCAGAAATGATACCCAGACACAGATCACGTTAATACCAGCTAAAATGGATTCAAAAAACTGGGTGCTAATATTTAGATTATGAATCACTGTACTTAATCATAGTCTGCCTCATGTACTTTTGAATGTTGGTCAAACTTAAGTATTCCAATTGATCTTGACCTGTTTGAACCGAAAATGTATTGTCAATGAGAGCAATAAAAAAAGTCAAGTGAATGCACATCAAAATCTAGGTGCTTGTCATGGTATCATAACCTAAATATCCACAAACTAAGCTTCCAGAATTTACTGATGCAACAAACATTTTTACCACAGCTGGTTTTTTTCGAGACTTAGTATTGAAGAAGGGTGATAATTTCCAGGCATTCTTAATTCTTACATTTCCAACTAAAATGTTATATTCCCTGTTTTTAAATGTTAAAAACATCTTGACATCACTTTACAGTACAGTATGAAACAGCAGCATATTTATGTCTAACTAAAACTGAATTGAATATCAGAGAGCATAATTTGGAGAGAGATAACAGAAAAAAACAGACAGAAAGTATCCTCCAGGACATGTACATATTACTTATATTATAAATTGTTTAAATTATGAGTTTTCAACATTAACACATCCTATATTTAAAAGGGTCATTGTATCTTTTTTTGTTTTATTTATTTTTATTTTTTTCTATCTTCTTATATTTCTTGTTTTTTTTACTACAACTTGGTTGGAATCTGGTGAATACAGCCAGCTTTTATAACTTGGACCCTCTGGATATGACGTTTTTAGCTCACCCAGGCCTGGTGGTCGTATTGGGGGTGTCACAGTCACTTTTTACAAAATGTAAAAAATGCAGCTGGGGTATCCGGATTGGTTTTAACATTTACTCTAGTTTTGAGGTATTTGTTTTGACTCCTGCCAACTTTAGATGCTGTAAAAAGTTATGATCCTTTGGAGCTTTTGGGGCATTGCTTTAACAAATATTGAGGTCTTGTGTTTTGTAACATAGAACAGTGTCACCCAGAGCAGCAGCGTGTTTCACTGATGTGAATAAGCTAATCCAGGTTGGAGACTGGCAGGCATTAAAGGATAGGTTTGGGACTTTTCAAGTAGATTTTAATACAATATTGATATGAACATATGTACATGAGAATAGGTCTCATTCCCTGTAACCTCTACCCTCCACACTGACCCTGAAGGTTTCCACCCAGAAAGTGAATATGCTGTTAAAAAAAGGGGGGGGACAAAACACACAGCCCTTGTTCTTTGTAGAAAGGCTCTCCAAGGTTCGTCTGAGTCTCAAATGAAGCTTCAGCTGGCCCACTAAACTAATTTGCATTGGTATCTTTCAAAATTACAGACAATTCAAGACAAATTACTTTTTCTCCAAGGACAGTTGAGCTGAGCTGTGGCGGAGGGATATGACCTAAAAATCGCATGTGGGTTTGTTGTTAGCTGATGTTTACTTCTCTAGTTGTGGTCAGAGTTAACTTTGAGGTCAGCTTTTACCTTGCAGATTTCATAACTGGAATATTTTTGCAGTTTGTGGTTTTGGGACACCAGTAAAATCTGATCAGAATCTGTGTCTGGATTATATTTGTGCACCTTTTTTCACATTTCAGTCTCCTCTTTTGTGCCTTACACACAGAGGAGAACATGGTTTATATCTGCAGTTATCCAGGGAGTTCAGAAAGAAAGTGATAGAAAACTGCTCTCCAGATACCCCCTGAAAGATCCTGAAAGGACTGAGCTGTGGGTAACAGCGGTCAGAATGTACACAAATAGATTTTTACAAAGTTGAGAGAGTTACATGTATGTGGAGCCCATTTCCACAAAAAGAAACTACAGAATACGACTGTGCCATCACTAATCCAGCTAACAACAATTGATGAGGGGGTAAGTGCCAAACAGTAAATACGTAATGTGTTGTTATTTAAAACATCAATCAACCAGTCTAATGTATGTGCAACACAATGTTCCTAAAAGACCACAGTGATTTATACTTCGACGTCACTGCATGTATGTGCCTTTGTTGTCTGGAGACAGTTACATAGCTGTTGAATTTATACTTGTGTGAACATTAACATTCTACAACAAAGTACAGAAAATAGAAGAAGTTTGAAAACAAAAATGGCAGAGATTTTGAGCCAGGCTCAAAGGTGTTATAATTTTCATCCTTGGACTGGTATTGTGCCACTTTGTGTTGATAATTTTTCAGGCACATTTAGATTCAGAAATTTATTTGTTGCAGTTTAGAAATTTGCACCGTTTTTGGAGATGTATGTACCACCTATTAAACCAATTAGCAGGCAGCTACAAGCTGGGTCAACCAATTGGCATGCAGGACACAGAGCTCTGCACAAGATGAGGTGTGCATGTTGGCCTGTCTGTCATCAGCAACCAATGTTTACCCATAAACCCCTTTGCTGTGTAGGTAGCATTGACGCCCATGCGTAGTTGTAGACAAATATAAATTAAGCTTAACAGTGACACTGACTCCGTTTTATAGAAACAAATGTTAGTGTTTGCCAACATACTGTATCTCCCAGTGGCATATGATAACCAATAGATCCTGTGATATTAATAAGCAGTTGTTTTGTATGCTTTGCAATACACTGTGAATTCCTCCTCCAGTTTAGTGCCTTTAGTGTCTGATATGAGTACTAATAGTTTATACTGCTTTTCTAATTCACTCTGTTTGTAACACGTGAGTAAAAAGCTGATTCCGTTAGCAAAACATACCCAAGACTATTAGAACATATCCCTCCGCCACAGAAAGGAACGTTCCAGGAAACAAAAGGAGTCAAATATGTCTTAAATAGAATGTAGAATAGACTTGAAAAATCCCAAACCTCTCTTTTAACTGAGAAGAGGCAAGTCAGTGTTGGTTTTAGTCGCTGTATGGGTATTGTTAAATAAACGATTAATATAGAAAATGACCAACCTCATCCTTTAAAGTCGGGGTACAAACCCCATTCTATGGACAACGATGTATCGTCTGCCAAAACAAAATGCCTTTTTTCTGAGTTTTTTGAGATTTTATCTTTGATCGTTTTATGTTCTGAACGTGGAACCTATTAGCCTGAAGAAGACATTAAAAAGGTCAATGTCAAAGTGTTTATTTGTCATATGCACAGTTAGGAACCGTGTTTCCCTGTACAATGAAATTCTTACTTTGCTGTCCACATGAATGCCACAAAATACAAGTGAAATATAAAGTAGATAAATAAGTAACACAAAATCTAAGACACTTTAAGCAGCAATGCAGCAATATCAGAAAAATATATAAGAATATAATAAGAGAATGTATGCTGCATGGGAGCAGCATGTGCAGCAGTCAACAGTCAATGTGCAATTATGCATGTGCAAAATGAGAATGTAAACAGTACAGGTCGACAGTACATGACGTATTTCCTGGTAATAAACTCCTCAGCTGTTTAGGAGTCTGATGGCAGAG
>NW_018128150.1:801003-801689 GCF_001952655.1 Monopterus albus | reverse complement strand
TGCTAGGTATTTGAAGCTGCTCACCCTCTCCACTTTGAGCCCCCGGATGAACAGTGGTCGATGAGTTCTCCTCTCCTTCCTCATGTCCACTATCATCTCCTTCATCTTGTCTGTGTTGAGGGTGATTATTGTCCTCGCACCATGACACCAGGTGTGTGTGTGTGTGTGCTTCCTCTCTGTGCTGTAGTTGGAGGTCTCAAAGCGGGTGTAGAAGGTGTTGAGGTCATCCAGCAGGCTGTCTGTGAGGCTGATGATGATGATGATGATGATGCTGGTGGTGGTCCTGTAGTCCGTGATGTGCTGCAGGCCTTGCCACATCTGATGAAACCTTTTGTTGGTAACTATTGCCAAAGGTCATTATGTGCACTGGATGACTATTCTGAAACGAGACTGATAGTCTATAGCCATGCTACCCCATAAACATGCTAACATGCTTACAATGACACAGTGATAATGCTAACATAATGATGTTTAGACTATTTTCCATGCTCACAATCTCAGTTTAGTGTTATAGCATTTGTTAATTAGGACTAAGCAAAAACTGAATATCTATAAAAGAAAACAGATAAGCATCTTTTGAATTTTGTTACAGTTTTTTTAAGCTGCAGTAATGAGCAGTATGCTTGTTCCAGGAAAACTCTGCAAAGGCATGACTGAGACAACTGTTTACACTAATTACTACTTCT
>NW_018128150.1:783405-800788 GCF_001952655.1 Monopterus albus | reverse complement strand
TCATATGCAAATGTCACTTTGATTGTGCTGTGTAGTGTGTGGTTTATGAGTAACACATGGAGGGAAATTAGGCGGACCAGATGGGAGATGTGTAAGGACACAAATTCACACTCTTCTGTTTTTATTGTAGAAAAAGCGCTGCCTCAACTGCATTTTGTGCTCATGATAAAAAGTGCCTCTGCTTCAATCAAATCTCACTCAGTAAACAGTGCAACTGCACAAAAGAAGTCACTTTTGCACCATTGGTTCTTTTAATGTATTTTAGGCTGTTTTTGTCATCCTAAACTGCCAGAGCCATTACTATAAGCTGCCTTTAAATCAATAGTCATTGTGATCGTTCAAAGGACAGCATGGGTTTCAAAGCAGTCATCCATCTTAAAAAGTACAGAGAATTTCAACAAAATTAAATAGCATTAACAACCCTAAAGCTTGAGCTAGTGAAAGAATGTCTGACTTGATGGCTTTTGTGGAGTGCACACCTGCAGGATCAGGGTTTGGCTGCAGTGTGAAATCTCACAGCAGCTGGTTGTCTAGAATTAGCCCAAGTTTCTGGCTAGTCTTGGCAGGAGTCCCTGTTGTTTTGTCAGTGGTGGTAGACAAATCATGCAGAAGGTGATTCCTGGCAGTATAGTGAATCTGCTCAAGGTTGTGTTTTGTGTTCAGCTATGAGGGAGCTGTAGGCAAATATCCAGCTGGAAATCTTAGTTAGGGAAGCAGCAGAAAGAAGCCTAACCCACAAAGACACATGACTGTGAAGCTGCAGGGTGATAGTAGATGAAAATCCAGCTGAACACTAACCATAAAGCCAGTTTAAATAGAGTCTTTTAGTATATACCATATGGGTATACAAACTAAATACATGGATGACTGACTGAGATGAGCTTGAAAGATAATCTGTCATTTATCACACTAACAGTTGTGACTGCAGGTGTTGAAGTCATGATATTGACAGTTGCATATTTACCGTATGTCTGCACTTGCAAGTTTGTACCAGTATTACATACTGGTGTTATTTGGGTTTATGTATGAATGTAGAGTTAATTATTTTTCCTGTTCTCAGTCTATATGTCAAAAGTGATGAAAATTCATCATACTAAAATAATTTGATCACATTATCAATGCACCATTATAGTACTTGCTGTGTCTCACAGAGTGGGACTGGGATTTAATAGTCCCAACATTCCTACCCCATACATATGCAAACACACACCTCCACTGTTACCAGGCAGTTTAGCATATTTCAAACTGTAAGGAATATTTTGGCTGAAATTCCGAAATAGTTTAAAATTTTTTATAAGATAGAACAAAACCTTGGCATACTTCAAAATATATACAGTGGGGCAAATAAGTATTTGATACAACAGAAAAATAGAACTTTACTGTTTACAATTACAGAGGTCAGACGTTTCCTGTAGTTCTTGACCAGGTTTGCACACACTGCAGCAGGGATTTTGGCCCACTTCTCCATACAGGTCTTTTCCAGATCTTTCAGGTTTTGGGGCTGTCGCTGGGCAACACAGAGTTTCAGCTTCCTCCATAGATTTTCTATTGGGTTCAGGTCTGGAGACTGGCTAGGCCACTCCAGGACCTTCAAATGCTTCTTACGGAGCCAGTCTTTAGTTGCCCTGGCTGTGTGTTTGGGGTCATTGTCATGCTGGAAGACCCAGCCACGACCCATCTTCAATGCTCTTACAGAGGGAAGGAGGTTGTTGCCCAAAATCTCATGATACATGGCCCCATCCATCCTCTCCTCAATACGGTGCAGTCGTCCTGTCCCCTTTGCAGAAAAGCACCCCCAAAGCATGATGTTTCCACCCCCATGCTTCACGGTTGGGATGGTGTTCTTGGGATTGTACTCATTGTTCTTCTTCCTCCAAACACGGCGAGTGGAGTTTATACCAAAAAGTTCTATTTTGGTCTCATCTGACCACATGACCTTCTCCCATGCCTCCTCTGGATCATCCAGATGGTCTTTGGCAAACTTCAGACGGGCCTGGACATGTGCTGGCTTGAGCAGAGGGACTTTGCGTGCACTGCAGGATTTTAAGCCATGACGGTGTAGTGTGTTACTAATCGTAACCGTTGAGACTGCAGTCCCAGCTCTCTTCAGGTCACTGACCAGGTCCTCCCATGTATTTCTAGGCTGATCCCTCACCTTTCTCAGGATCATTGATACTCCACGAGGTGAGATCTTGCATGGAGCCCCAGTCCGAGGGAGACTGACAGTCATCTTGAATTTCTTCCATTTTCTAATAATTGCACACACATAGATAGAGCCAAACAACACCAGCATCCTCTCTGCCATTTTTAGGATGCTTGGAAATTTGGCTGCACTTAATGAAGCATAAAACTCGTCCGGTTTGAGTTGAACTTCTCCTTTAAGACAGTGTCACATTGGAGATCAGTCAGTTCCAACTGCAACTCCTGTGGCGCTGTTTCAGGGTCATGACACCGGCTGAAGTGACTTGTCAATTTTTCCAAAATTGGAGAACCGACGTCAGAATTCTCTGTGCAGGTCGTCCAGTGATTTCCTGTATTTTTTCACATGTCAAGGGGCCTCTTTCAGCATAGCCAGTGTGGGGAAATGAGCAAATGACTTATTTGACATTTGCTTTGAGAATAAAGCTAGCTTGGTTTTGAAGGCTCTGACGTTGATGTTGTGAACATTTCAATGAACAAACTGATCTTTCCCTTGTAGCTTCATGTTCAGCTCATTCATGTGTCAGTATGTCCCCCCACACTTGTTGACATACTTTCCCCAAACTTAACCAGCAGACATTAGAGTGATCAAGCAAGTCCTGGTGATCAGTGTCAGTTTCTTCAAGAAACTTAATAAACTGAGGATGCTGAAGTCCCTTTGGTCGAATAAAGTTAACGAGCTTTACAACTGTCTTCACTACGTGGTCAAGTTGCAATACGGATTTACACAGTGCTTCCTGGTGGATTATGCAGTGTAGGAAAATTATCTCCTGCTTAGGGTTGTCCTCTTTCACCCTCTCCTGGATTCTTTTGAGCAGCCCGACATTTTTTCCAGTCAGATTTGTTGATCCATCTGTGGAAACGTTGGCAAGCGTACTCCAAGGTAGCTTGCGCCTCTCGATGACCCCCGACACTCTGTCATACAAGTCCTCTCCCCGCGTTTTCCCCTTTAAGGATTCCATGGCCAAAAACTCCTTCGTTATCTCAAAATTGTCATTATTCCCTCTGATAAAAATTAAAAGCTGAGCGGTGTCCTTTATGTCATTACTTTCATCCAGTGCCAAGGAATATAATGTAAATGACTCCGCTTTTTTGTTTATCTTGCTAGCTTAGTCTTCGTCAATTAGCTCAACATGGCGAGTCACTGTCCTGCGTGATAAGCAAATTTTTTCAAATTTGTTCTTGCTCTCAGGACACAAGATACCTGCTGTCTCTACCATGCACTCTTTGAGAAACTCCCCTTCGGAGAAAGGCTTGCTGGCCTTTGCTAATTTGAATGCCAGCAAATAACCTGCCTTCATGCTTGATTCTTGGATGGCAGTTTGTTGGATAAAGGTGTTTTGCTGAGCCTGCAAACTAGCTGCCAGCCTCTGAGCAATAGCCATCCATTCTTGTGTTGACGAGTTGTTAGCATAATTAGCATGCTTGGTAGAAAAATGACAGCTGATGTATTCCATTAAAACCGCAACGGTTTCTTGGCAAATAAGACATACAGACTTTGACCGGACTTCAGTAAAAAAATACTTAGTTGTCCATTCCTTATTGAACACTCCACACTCACTGTCAGCTTTTCTTTTCTTTGGCCCACTCATTGCAGATGGGTTCAAAGCAGTAGCAGAGTAATAACAAAGAGTAGCCCGGGCTCCGCAAAATCAAGTCAATGTATCACCGTGCCTAATGCGCCACCTGGTGGAACGCCAGGCATTACAGGACAAGGTCAAATGAATGCAGTCATAATTATGATATTTGATTTGGGCAGTTCTGTACCTATCTTCGGCGGGCCGGATTAAAAGTTTCAATGGGCCGGATGTGGCCTGCGGGCCATAGTTTGCCCACCCCTGTGCTAGATCATTTAACTTTCTGGACAATTAACGGTGTTTTGATATTTGGACAGGAGAAGGGGGTGTTGCTGTAATGACAGGGATTTTGTTATGATCTGGGATGTTTAAGACACACCTTAGTCAGTAAAATAAAACTGGACATGGGGCTGGATGTTAGGGTGGAATAGCCACTGTTGTTCTAAAGTTCACGTCATGGGCAAGATTGTGTTGGGTAAGGTGACAATGACTGCTCACTATGTGACGAGGCTGTCTTGAGGCAACAAAAACAGATTTTCATTAAGGTTAGATTTAGCTTCACATTTAGGGATTTGATGATTTAATGCTGTAATAGTGGAAAATGAATCCACTTGATAAAAATTAATATTCTAATAACTGGAGTTCAGAACACCATCCACAGCAATATTTCAGAAAAAAACATGTTCTACATGTATTCTTTCTTTTGTGGTAAAATGTATAAATTTGCTTTTTTCTATGAAATAGTCTCACATTTTATTTGCCATTTTGCTGATGGTCTGATGAATACATTGATGTGACACTTGTGTCTGTACAATTAAAACAGCTATCAGAGCCAGGAACCAGGTAGCTTAGCGCAGACTAGAAGCCGGGACAAAAAACTAGCCTGTCTCTGTCCAAAGACTGTGACTAAAGTTTTCAAATTTTATTCATATTTTTTTACTGTCACTCTTTACATACTCCCTTTTTTCTTTGAATGGGTCTGCAGAGTTTGGCTACATGCTTTTCTTTTGAAAAAGCTGGATTCAAGAGCACAAACCCTGTAATTATTCTTGATTCTATCCAAGGATAAGATAAGTCTGCCTAACAACACCTCTACCGCTCTGTTTTGGACAGTGTCAGTCTAAATCAGAATCAGAATCCACTTTATTGGCCAGGTATGCTGGACACGAAGAATTTGACTCTGGTACACTGGCTCTCAATGTGCACGTGCATATCCCCATGCAAGGCAACAGCAAGGGGCAAGTAAACAATATACCAACATAAGGCTGTGTAGTATAACAAAATAAACAGTATAAACAAGCAATAAACAATGCAAAATAAACAGGTAGTAAACAATGCAATCAGACAAAGGAGAGCAGGTTTGCAAAGGGAGATGAGATAAAAATACAATAAAAATGGAGTACTTAAAAATAACAATAGAGACCTGTACGGATCTGTATAATCTGTACAATGTATATTTACAGGTATTGCACTGAGGGTTATTGTCCAGTCACACTATTGTGGGTTAAGTGTTCATCAGAGTGACGCCCAGGGGGAAGAAACTGTCCCTGTGCCTGGTGGTCTTGGTGCACAATGATCTGTAACGCCATCCAGAGGGGAGGAGTTCAAACAGATTGTGATCCAGGTGTGAGGGGACTACAGAGATCTTGTCCGCCCTCCTCTTGACCCATGAGGTGTACAGATCCTCCATGGAGGGCAGGCTTGCACCAATGACCTTTTCTGCCGTCCTGACTGTCCACTGGAGTCTGTTCCTGTCCTGCTTGGTTGCTGAGCCAAACCAGACGGTGATGGAGGTGCAGAGAACAGACTTGATGATTCCTCTGTAGAACTGTATCAGCAGCTCCTGGGGCAGGTCGACCTTCCTGAGCTGGTGCAGGAAGTACATCCTCTGCTGTGCCTTCTTGATGATGGCTCTGATGTTTGATGACCACTTCAGGTACTGGGAGATAGTGGAGCCCAGGAACTTGTAGTTTTGTGCGTGTTCAGCTCCAGGTTGTTGCAGCTACACAGGACCAGCTGCTCAACCTCCCGTCTGTAGGCTGACTCGTCATGGTCTCGGATGAGACCAATGAGCATTGTGTCATCAGCAAACTTTAGGAGCTTGACAGAGGGGTCCTTTGAGATGCAGTCATTGGTGTAAAGTGAAAAAAGCAGAAGGGAGAGCACACATCCCTGGGGGGCACCTGTGCTTATTGTCCGGGTGTAGGATGTGGTTTTCCCCAGCTGCACTTGCTGAGTCATGTCAGAAAGCTGGTGATCCACTGACAGGTGGGGGCAGGCACAGTGAGCTAGCTCAGTTTGGAGTGGAGGATGTCCGGGATGATGGTGTTGAATGCCAAGCTGAAGTCCACAAAGAGGGCCTGTGTATAGGTCCCTGGGGAGTCGAGGTGTTGCAGGATGTAATGTAGTGCTATGTTGACTGCATCATCCACCGACCTCACTCCAGCAAGGGGTCTATGATGTCCTTCAGGTGGGACAACGCCAGTCTGTCAAAGGGCTTCATAACTACAGATGTCAGGGCAATAGGTCTGTAGTCGTTCAGTCCACTGATGGAGGTTTTCTGGGGGACTGGGATGATGGTGGAGCATTTGAAGCAGGAGGGGACTTCACACAGCTCCAGTGACTTGTTGAAGATGAGTGTGAAGATGCGGGCCAACTGATCAGCACACTTTTTCAGGCAGGAGGGTGCTCACACTTCCATGTTGAAATATGGTAAATGTAGGTATGTGTGTGTGTGTGTGTGTGTGTGTCTCCAGCACCCAGATCTTGATCTTGAGGTGCACTGATCAATGGGTGGCCTGAGTTGCAGGCCCCCTCTGTGTGTGATGCTAATAAGTATGTTAAACTGGCCAGGTGGTCATCTCAGGTTGTAGACCCCGGCCTCTGCAGGACATCCCAAGACAAAGCAAGACTGGGGATATGCTAAGTGGGTCGAGGTGTGAGTGTAAAACAGGCCAACAGGTCTCTGTTAAACTGCACATAGGCTGTCTGGTCACAAAGAGATGCAGACATCTAGTCCTTACAGAAGTTACAGCATTCAAAGTAAGCAGATTCTGCTTCATTACAATTGTAAGATATATAAGCAAAGAAAATAAATGTATTAAAATAACCAAAGCTCAGTAGTTCTGGACAATCATCAATACAGCTGTAATATGTATAAACAAGGAAAATAAAGTTATGAAAAGTAACTAGAGCTTATAAGAATCAACTCTTACAAAAACGATAATCTCAGTTTGAGAAGGCAGCACCCCTGTCACTGGACTACACACAGCTCTGGGATATGTGCAGCCTTTGAGAGAGAAGTTGAAACTATTGTTTTACTTTAATGGGATTAAAAGCCACAACGTCACCATTCACCGGTGTACAGTGTCTGGCAACCCAGAGCTAACAGCCGGATGTCTCCCCTTGAATAAACTGGAATCTGGCATTGAGGGTCTTCCTAGCTGCATATCATGTGTTTGTGTGCTACTGACTCGACAGTCTGCAGCAGGGCAGCTGCATGTATTGATTTTTAAATGCAGTGGAGATGGCTTATGGATCGACTGTCTAAGAAGAGCCGAGCACCCATTACCTCAGTCTGCAGCGTGCACACACACACAAACTGCAAAACACCTGCAAAGGTTTCCTCAGCCTTGAAATTGTCTCAGTCTGGCTTAGTAGGCTTCAGAATCATGGGGAAGACTGCTGACTTGACGGTTGTGCAGACGACCATCATTGACACCCTCCATAAGGAGGAAAAGTCTCGAAAGGCAATTGCAAAAGAAGCTGGATGCTCACAGAGCGCAGTATCAAAGTATATTAACAGAGTGTTAAGAAGAAGGGAAGAATGTGGCCGGAAAAGGTGCAAAAGTGACAGGGATGACCGCAGCCTTGAGAGGATTGTCACGCAAGGGCGATTCAGAAATCTGGGGGAGCTTCATAAGGAGTGGACTGAGGCTGGTGTCAGTGCATCAAGAACCACCACATACAGACGTCTGCATGACATGGGCTACCGCTGTAGAATTCCATGCGTCAAGCCACTCCTGAACCAAAAACAACATCAGAAGCGTCTGTGCTTGGCTAAGGAGAAACAGTACTGGTCTATTGCCCAGTGGTCCCAAGTCCTGTTTTCAGATTAAAGCATATTCTGCATTTCATTTGGAAATCAAGGTCCCAGAGTCTGGAGGAAGACTGGAGAGGCACAAAAGTCAAGGTGCTTAAAGTCCAGTGTGAAGTTTCCACAGTCAGTGATGGTTTGGGGAGCCATGTCATCTGCTGGTGTGGATCCATTGTCTTTTATCAAGTCCACAGTCAACGCAGCTGTCTACCAGGAAATTTTAGAGCACTTCATGCTTCCTGCTGCCGACAAGCTTTTTGGAGCTGAAGATTTTATTTTCCAGCAGGATTTGGCACCTGCCCACACAGCCAAAATTACCAGTACCTGGTTTAATAGCCATGGAATAACTGTACTTGATTGGCCGGCAAACTCACCTGACTTAAACCTCATTGAAAATCTATGGGGTATTGTCAAGAGGAAGATGAGGGAACACAGACCCCGAAATGCAGACAAGCTGAAGGCCAATCAAAGCAACTTGGGCTACCATAACACCTCAACTGTGTCAAAGGCTGATCGCCTCCATGCCACGCCGCCTTGATGCAGTAATTAATGCAAAAGGAGGCCCAACAAAGTACTGATGACATAATACAGTACATTAACACACTTTTCAGAAGGCCAACATGTGTTTAAGATCCTTTTTTTATTGGTCACATGAAATATTCTAATTTTGTGAAATCCTGGATTTGGGGTTTTTTTTGTCTTTAATCCATAATCATCAAAATTGAAACAAATAAAGGCTTGAAATATTTCACTTTATGTGTAGTGAACTAATATAACATACAAGTTTCACTTTTTGAAACAAATTATTGAAATAAATGGACTTTCCCTCGATATTCTAATTTTTTGGCACATACCTGTAGACACCAACCAGGATGAAGCTTGAAAATTCTCGGAGTATAGAAGGGTTTTCAATTGTTAAAGAGGGTTTCTAAGTCTGTGTTACATGTCCTCTGTAGCACTGTGACATTTGTGCACCAACATTCATTTATGTAGAAACAGATTCAACCTCCCCTCGTCTTCCCGGAAAGCTCCGTTACGCAGTCCGCTCTGTACACCTGGAAGTCCAGTACAAGTATCGCGCTGTCCACTGTGGAGTCGCTGAGCCAAGTCTTCAGGCAGCAAAGCGTGCAAAGTCAGGGTTAGTCCTGTTAATGAGAAGGATTTCATCCATCTGTTGACTAGGAAGCGGAGATTTGCCAGGTGGATAGATGGGAGTGGAGTCCATGTTCCTCTCTGGCAAAGTCTGAGTTTCTGACTAAAGCACCCGCACGCTTGCCACGCCGGCATTTCTTCCAGGTCCTGTATATGGCAGCTGCGCCTCTGATCAGAATGTCCATACAGCATTCTTTGTTCATAAAAATCAGAGAAAGGTAGTTTTGTGCGTGTTGTCCAATATTTAACAGTTCTTCTCTGGTAAGAGTAATCCAGGATGGGTTGCAAGAGATCAAGAAAACAAGGAAAAACAACAAACACGAGAGCTCGTATAACCAAGGCTGCCTTTGTTGTCAGCGCCATTTTAGATATTAGATTAACTGTCTTTATGAAGCCTATCTGAGCTGACATTGCGCTAAAGGTGGGGTACATCCTGGACTGGTCGCCAGTCCATAACAGGCCTGACTCATAAGCCCAATTTCTAGGGGGAGCAGGAACTTTTCAGAGCATAGTTACTCTACCTGCATTTCCACTGGAAGCCCCTCTCCCTTTACAAAAAAAAAGCACCTAGTCAGGGGGAAGCTATCAGGGCAAGGCCTGCAGCACTGAATGCCGCTGATTTGGTTAAATACAGGACCCTACAGGGTGAGTATTTCACTCACATATGCAAGTAAAAATCAGTGTGCCAATGTCAAAAATGATTTGGGCGCACTGATGCAACTGATTCCCAGTTCCTTGGGTTCTCACTTTGCAAGGAGCATTTTATCTGTAGGCCTACATGAAGAGAACAGTGAGTGAGATTAGTGGATTGGAAAACGAGGTTTTCGTATTTATGAGGCCGCTTCTACTGTTGTTGGACCTGAAGGCGGAGCTCGACTCCTCCACACACAGAGCGTAACAGGTAGAGAGCATCGGCTGAAGTGAAACATTACTGAGATTTAGCAATCTCTGTGTTTGTTACTGTACGTGCAATAAAACCTGAGCGAGTACAAAACAAAACAAAACTGCTAAATAAGCATAAAGTTGCAGAAAATCTATGCTTTCAGTCCTGCCTGCAGTCTGTCCTTCACAGCTGCTATATGTTATCCATACCAAGCATTTTACATGTGGCATCCTTGCAACCTCATTGCTAACTGCCATGCTTTTATATCAGCAGGCTAATTTGTTTAATTTTCCCTGGTCTCCAGCCCTGCTGTGGAAATGCAAAACATTATGCACTGAAGGAAATTTTACCCCAGGGACAATCTTGAGCTTTGATTCCTTGGAAGAAAAAGTACCAGGGACTTTCTGGTGGAAAGTGATATATAGAAAAACAACCATTCACACTTACAGGCATGTAAACTGCATGTCTTTGGACTGTGTGAGAAAGCCAGAGTACCCAGAGGTAACCCACTTAGGAATGTGGTGAACATGCAAACTCCACACAAACAGGACCTGCTCAACCACAAGGTTCAAATCTGTAACCATCTTGCTGAGGTGACAGTGCTAATCACTGCACTACTGGGCTACACAGAAAGGCAAACCAAACAATTACAAAAAACTCAAAATGACACCAGAGACTCTACCACGAAAATACTAACAATGACCACAACAGGAGGCAAAACAACCATAAAAAGATTCAAAACAACTGAAAAAAGTAAGACCACAATAACACTGAAAACAACTAAAAGAAAGCCACAAAATGACAAGAGAGAGTAGGCTCTGGGTCCTGTTTTTGAAAGAGGATTTTTTTTGTCTGTGCTCAGAGATCCAGTCTTTCCTAATCTATCTACTGTATGTGAAATGAGTAGTTTGATGAGTAGTAGAACAAATGGCAAAACTTACATAGAGATACAGCCAGCTGAAACTGAAGAGTCAGCGCTGGTATTTGGCTTCTTGTACAGATATGTGGGGAACTGATCTTCATTTAATTGAATGGGGTTAATTTGTGTGTGTGTTTACACCTGCTCTGTATGTCAGAGTGCGACAATATTTGTGTCTGTGTGTGTGGGTGTATCTGTGTCCCAGTGGGTCATCTATTCCTATTGTCACCAAAGTAACAGCAATGAAAAATGTAGGTTGTAATTCACTGGCCTACTTTTTACACACTACTGTTTTTATTTCTCATGGGGATTTCACAAAGATTTACATTCATTTCCTGGACACTTACCCTAACCACTACTTGCCTAACACCAGCCTTGCCATAACCTCTGTCATATTTTATAGTTCTTGTCACTGTAAAATTCAGTGATTTGTGAGTCTAATCAGTTTTTGGTCCCCACAGTGTGGGTAAAACCAGGCATATACGCCCACTCACTGATTCACTGTCACAGTAGTATCCACACTTAACATGGACACACACATAGACTCTTGCTTTTTGGTGCATGAATTCACAGTATGCTCTTGTATACACATAATAATAATAAAAGTAAAATATTTAACTTTATAGCAAACTTTTCAAAACCAGTTACAAAGTGTTTTACATATGAAAACCCAGATAAAACAATTTAACATAATAAAAAAATGTAATATAATCAAGCCACTGAAGGTAATAAATAAACAAATAAAACCCAACAATTGATACATGATAAAATTAAGATAACAGGAGGGTACATAAAGGACAGAACATACTGGGAAGTAAAACAAACAAACATGGTCTATTATACATTGACATAATTTCAGCACTCAGCAAGGCATGCTGTCGATGTGCACGCATCACACTGACAAGACACCCACACACAGAGACGTAGAATATCCAAAATAACATGAACGCAGTCACATAGACACTTATACGGTAACAATTCGTGCAATCAACACACCCTAGAGATGTGTCTGTGTGTGCACACTGGAGGAATCACTTGAAACTTGTGTTTCTTGCTGACAAGGCCTTGTGTGTGTGTGTGTGTGTGTGTATGTTGCGTCAGCTGTCAGCACATCAGGTGTCTTTCTCACTCACTAAAGAGGCATTAAAACTGTGTAGGTGTGTGTGCGTATCAGGTGGCATGTTTAAATAGATGTAAGTTTCTTGATAAGAACCAGGTCACATGAAGTCTGTAAATACACAGTAGAGTGGTGGTGTTACATATGTGTGTACTCCATGTAGACTGACCTGATGGATGATCTTCACTAAAGATGGAAATGTTTGTGTCTGTACAGGTGTGTGTCTGTTGTGGTTAACAGCGGTCTTTCACTGCAAAGCACCCATCCATCACTACAGAGCACTGGCAAAGATTTTGGGTATGAATATTAAGGATAAGGTGCTGCAGAATTGTCCATACCAATAGGTTTACATATTTCGAAAGGTCTAGTCATTTTAATTTCATACAGTGTAAGAACCTCCAGGACTCCCGGGTTTGTGTTTTATGATTAAGAGTAATAGAAGAATAATGTTTTTCTCCCTCTAGTGGTATCTATTAGTCTAAGCAAAGAAGAATGAATGACAGTTTGAACCAGTTAGTGTCATGATTCTCCCCGTCGGCTTCCGTTCCCATGCTTTTTATTTTCACATCAGTGAATAATGGGGCTGAGGCACCTAAATTAGGTACAACAGCGGAGGAGTCCGAACTAAAAATAATGTACTCAGTCTTACTTTTCTTTAAGTGAAGGAAATTCTGTGATAGCCAGTGTTTAATATCATGAATACAGTTATGCAACGGAACGAAGGCATTCGAATCACATTGGATCAGTGGCAAGTAGATCTGAACATCGTCCGCATAAAAATGAAAATGAACGTTGTGCTTCGAGATGATTGAGCCAAGTGGAGACATATATAAAGAGAAGAGTAACGGGGCCAAAATTGAGCCTTGGGGAATGCCGGAAGAAAGAGGGGCTATGGTAGAGGAATAGTCGTCAATAGCGACAGAGAAGGTCCTGTTCATTAGGAAAGAAGTAAACCAATTTAGGGCCATGCCTCTCAGGCCAACGTTACTGTATGTTCCAGATGGGAGAGAAGAACTGCATGGTTGACAGTATCAAACGCTGCTGATAGATCAAGGAGAACTAAAATAACAGGGCGCTTGGCGTTGAGGGCCATAGTAATATTATTGTGGACCTTCAATAATGCAGATTCAGTGCTGTGACGAGGCCTAAAACCTGACTGAAAATTTTCAACTGCATCCAGGCATTCCAAATGAGGCTGTAGCTGTGAAAGGACAGTTTATTCCAAAATCTTAGATAAAAATGGCAGAAGAGAAATTGCACGGAAATTGGATAGAAAAATGGGGTCAAGATTAGGCTTCTTAAGGAGAGGTCTCACTGTGGCAGGGGTGGAGGGGACACTGCCCAACCTGAGGCAGCTGTTAACAAATGTGACCAGGGAGGGTCCAACAATGTCAATGGCCACCTTAATTATCTTGGCAGGGACAATATCCAGGGGGAAGTGGGTAGATTTTAACTGTTGCACACGTTTTTAAGTTGTGGCAAAGAAAAAGTCTCCAAGGTAAACTGGACAGGAGGGGCAGCTGGTACAGTGGGAGTAATCTTAGGAATACTCTGTCTAATGGCCCAAACTTTATCAGTAAAGTAACTTTGGAACTTGTTACAGATCTGAACTGACCCCTCATTAGGCAGGATAGCAGCAGGATTAATAACAGATTTTATGGTATTAAAAAGAACTCTAGGATGGTGAGCATTGTTTGAAATAATGTTAGAGAGGTATTGAGTTTTAGCATCTTTTACAGATTTCTGATAGATATCCAAACAGTTCCTTAAAATGCCCAGGGAGACGTGCAGGCCATCCTTCTTCCATCTATGCTCAGCCTGCCTGCAGTGTCTCCGCAATGCACGGGTAGTGTAATTTAACCATGGGGCAGGAGTGATTCTAGCTATCTTCTTCCTGAAGGGTGCGATGGAATCCATAATCTGGGAGCAGGTAGAGTCAAATGCGGATAGAAAGGTGTCAGGACACGTAGGAGGCTTCAGAGCCGCTGAAGAATAAAAGTCTGCAAAAGCAGCAGCAAAATCGGAGGCCGTTGAAGGGGTGACAGTCCTGCGACGCTGACGTAGGGTCATGAGTCTAGGTGCACTTAACGGGGCCAGGACTTCAAAATGGACAGAAGAACTGATCAGAAATAGCCATATTTGATACATCCCCAATGCACACAGACAATCCTTGTGAGATGACGAGGTCAAGTGTGCCCCCACATTGATGAGTGGGGCAGACTACTGATTGGGTGAGATCAAAGGAGTCCAGAGAATTGAAGTCATTCGCTAGTTGGTTGGTAGTACAGTTAATGTGAATATTAAAATCCCCACAGATCAGAAAACTGTCAAACTGTGGGATAAGCTCTGCCAAGAGTTCCCCAAATTCGTTGACAAAATCCTTAGTTTTAGGCGGGCGGTAAACTACTGCACATAAGACAGGACTGTCAGGTTTGCTCGGCCGCTCTGCCTCCCTCACCTTTCCTACTGTCTCTTGCCCCATTACTTTTATCACGTTCACCTGTTTCTCACTTATCACCAGCTGCACTTGATTAGGTCACTCACTATATTACCCGGTTTCACTCCTCAGTCACTTGCCAGTTCTTTCTAGTCACTAGGCCAACCTTACTCCGTGCATTGTCTTTGTTTTTGTATGTATTTATCCCCTTGCCAGCTACTATTTTGTGTTTCCCCGAAGGACTGTTCCTCCAGACCGTGGCTCCCCTTCCCAGGCAGGTCAATGCACAGTCGCCTATCTTTTTCCACTATTGCCTCCATCTCTCTGTCCCTACCTTCAGTAACCACCATCACCGTCGACCAGCCCAGGAGTGACCCCACCTACGCAGCTCGGCCCAGCTCTCCATCTCCTGGCCTCCTGCGGTTGGTCAAACACCCGGCTACTACTCATCTACAGGACTATGCACTATTTCCCTTTGAGTATTGTCACTACTGTGTTCATTGTATATAATAAATCATTGCTTGCACCGAAGTCGGCTACCTGGGTCCGCCTCTTTCCTCGTTCACACACTGACTGGTGCGAACGGCTCCAAACAAGGACAATGCAATATTAAAACAAAAATTTGTAACTCAAAACTGGGAAAGATCTTGGAGGGGAGGAGGCGGCACTTTAGAGTAGGCTTAAAAACAAATGCCAAACCGCCGCCTCTGCCAACGGGGCGCGGGGAGTTAAAAAAGGAATATCCAATCGGAAGGAGCTCAGAAAACGGGCTATTATCACCTGGTGTTAACCAAGTCTCAGTGAGGAAAAATACATCCAAATCATGTGTAGAAATAAAGTCATTAAGAACGAAAGTCTTGTTGTTGAGTGATCTTGCGTTAAAAAGAGCTAAGTGGAGTGGAGTAGGCTTATCCTGAGGCAGGGCAGCACGATCCACTGGGCGAAGGATATCCTGTGTGCAGTGCCAGCGGGAGTGCCTCACGAGCCAGCAGCATGGATGAGGGGGATCAGCATCAGGGCCAACCGGTCTGAGGAAGCGGTAGTTATGAAGCAAGGTCTAACTTAGGTCAATGTTACCATGATCCACAAGATGTTCAGTCCACAACGACAAATCCTGGTAAGATTTTAATTTAACATGGAGTCTACCTATCTTGCCACAACGCCTGCGCCGAAATCTGCCCGGAAGAGGGCCGACAGAACACCGTAGGAAAACAGGTATGGACGCTAGTGGGGGTGGCTGTGGATTCGATTGGAAACCTCAGTAGAAACCTGGCAGACTTGACATTGTATTGCGGATTTCTAAAAGAGTCGAGTGATCGTATACCAGCTTTGACAAAGCAGAGATAGTGTCGAATATTACAAAACAAAACAAACATAGGAGGAGCAAGCGGCGAGCCAGGAGCAAAGGCGCCATCTTGATCTCTCTCAGACCTTGGCCTTGGCCAATAGAGTTTCATAATGTTGTCTGTCTTTAATAATAAAGGAATTAAAGGTCTGGAAAGGCTCCAAAATTCCTCATGTTTCTCTGAAGAGGGGGCCTCACTCAAAGGTGGTGGCGGTGGGTTAGAGAATTTACAGTTAGTAATAGTAATTTGGAATGAGGGTGAGCAGTGATTAGCTGTGACTAAGTATTTTGCCCTAAATAATTTAAGATCTTTCAAGTGTGCCATATGAACTCTCAGTTTAAAGGTGTTCCATTTTCTTTCAGCATGCCTACATTACCTTCTAACCATACACACAAGATAAATAATGCAGGACAGAGGTTTGACCAATTTTGTGCAGAGCAACAGGGTCAAGTGCTGAGGCACAGTGTTAAATAAACCGAGTGGCAAGCTTAACAACAGTGGAGTTGGGGTGTAAAGGGTCAAGCAAACGAGAAGTATGATACATCACAGAACTTGTCAGCTGTCAGTGACAGTATAAAGGGCTTATCAAAGATGCTGTTGCATGTTTGCAACACCCACCAAAGGCACCTGTGTTAAAAGAGAGCAGGTTTACAGTGCTAGACAAAACATGGCACATTCACAAAAATACAAGAAAGTAAAAGTAAAAAAGGATCAGCATTTGATGGGTTTATTTTAGTCAATACTGCTCCATTAACGTATCCCTGGACAGGATGTCAAAAACTTTCTAGTCATTATGTTATGGATATATATAAGATAAAAAAAAGCTAGTCCATTTGTCCAACTAATCAGTTTGTGAATGTCATGTTGTTTTGCCATATGGGGAAGTTTTCTTCCCAGTTGATTTACTGTGTCTTTATTTTGGTAGATAAATATCAAATTGGGTCGGTTGTTACAATTTAGGCTACTTTTTGGTACATTAGGGCAGGTTCCAGCTATGAAAAGTTTGTTTATATTCACAAGGTTTTAGAGAGGGATAGGTGTAAATGCAAATGCAAATAGCTTGCCAACATGATCATCAGCAGCAGCTGCTGTGAAATACAGATCATGGAGATGATTGTTAGCCCTGACTGGAGTCATAACTCCAGTCAAATGTGAACACACTGACATGATACTGTACATATATTTTTTAGATTCAATGTGACTTGTACTTTCTGAGGATATCATCATCATCTCCATTATGTCTCTTGCAAATATCCATAAACCCACTAAATCACAGACAAAAGATATTCCTTTTAACTTAAAAACCTGATATTTCAAAGACAAGTTCTAAAGTTCCACGGGCTCCATTGCAAATAATAATTATTAATAGAAATGTAACAAACTGCAGGATTACTAGATAGAACCACTATCTAGTGAATTACTAAATCAGGCTGAATGATCAAAGCATAATAGATGTGTTAGAACCAGAGGTGTCAAGTAACGAAGTACAAATACTTCGTTACCTTACTTAAGTAGACATTTTGGGTATTTATACTTTACTGGAGTAATTATTTTTCAGGCAACTTTTTACTTCTACTCCTTACATTTTCACGCAATTATCTGTACTTTCTACTCCTTACATTTTAAAAATCGCCTCGTTACTAGTCCGATTTCATTT
>NW_018128150.1:754683-782924 GCF_001952655.1 Monopterus albus | reverse complement strand
GCACGCGCGCCTGTGTGCGGTAGGCCCTATCGTAGAGGTAATAGACCCAACTGCTACTATGAGCCAAATACTGTTTAAATGAATTTAATGCTACTTTTCAGTCATGCTAGCAGCTGCTTGCGGTCCTAAAACAACATAATTATATAGAGTCTATATAATAGACTAGTAATACTGCTACACGCATGACATTTAATACAGAGGAAGTCCTAGAAAGTCTGAGTTTGTGATTTAGAGAAATAATATGGATCTCAATCTGTGCCTGTGCATTCATTTTCTCGACAGAAGAAACACTCCACTCGTTTAGAGAGGTACGCGCAACTTACTTCAGCAGCCCTCAAAAGGAGGTCATCTGCTGAAGGTTCTTTGGCCCCACCCTCCAAACAAACCAAGCTGTGGGAGACTCGAAGAGTGTCCCAGGCAAGTGTGGATAAAGTAGTCCTCGAATTCGTTGTCCAAGGCTTGCACCCACCACCCATTGTTCAGCAGCAGGGCTTCATTGATCTACTGCAACATCTTCAGCCAAATACAAATGTCATGACACGCAATACTCTTGTAAACAAAGTCACAAAGGCCTCTGTTGAAATGAAAACAAAACTGAAAGCTGCCCTTAGTGAAATAGAGTTCATAGCAACAACAACAGACTGCTGGACGGCACACCGTCGCAGTTTCATTGGTGTCACTGCACACTGGTTTAACCCCCAGACCATGCAGAGATCCTGTGCTGCCCTGGCATGCAAGCAACTTAAAGGGTCCCATACCTTTTCTGCCCTGGCTGGTGCCCTAAATGATATTCACACAGAATTCAATGTCAGAGAGAAGATCGTTCGCACTACAACTGACAACGGATCTAACTTCCTGAAAGCCTTCAGAGTTTATGGGCAGATGGACGAGAAGAACGACAATCCTGCATCTGTTGGAGAGGGTGATGGAGAAGAGGATGATGGTGGCCAAAATGATGATTACGATGAAGAAGAGGAAAGCGTTGAGGGTGTTGAATTTGTTGATGCCGGAGCCCTGTTGGACAAAGATGACTACTTGGAATACCAGCTACCCAAACACCATCGCTGCGCATGCCACCTCCTCAATTTGGTGTCCACAGTTGATGCTTCAAAAGCAGAGGTCAACCCATTGTACAAGCGTGTGTCAAGGTCCACATTTGCCAAATGCTCTAGCCTTTGGACCAAAAGTTCAAGATCAATCACTGCATCTGAAGTAATTGAAGAGCACTGTAAACTCCAACTCATAAGGCCTGTTGCTACAAGGTGGAATTCATTCTTCTCAGCCGTAGAAAGAATAGTGAGAATAACAAGAGAACAAGGTGAAGGAGCCCTTGCAGCTGTCTGCAGTGAACTAGATACACCTAAGTAAGTGCTTGTTTTTCTGCCTTTCTGTTAATGAAGTGATTATTAACAATAGATTAAGTCATAGTTTTATACTTTGAATAATGTAGAACACATCTATGCACTATGCCAATATACAGTTCCCATATTTACTATATATGTGATTTGTAGAAACACAATTACAGTTCTAAATTTCTTAGTCTCAGATGACAATATTTTTCCTTTTTACTTATCAGTTCCTCCAGTTAAAGGTGCTACATCAAGAAGGCTAAATGTTCCATGTTTTCTTCTTTATACAGGTTTACTCCAGTGGAACTTGGATTCCTTGCAGAATATGTGAAGACAATGAGCCCAGTTGCAAGGGCACTGGATGTTCTTCAGGGAGAAACCAGTGTGCAGATGGGATGGTTGGTCCCCACCATAACTCTACTAAAGACCAAGCTCCAGCACCTTCACAGCGCCTCCAGGTTCTGTGAACCTTTGATTGCTGCACTTCTTTCAGGCCTTGAAAAACGCTTTGGCGAGATGCTTGCAGATCCAGAGCTGATAGCTGCAGCCATTCTAGTTCCTAAATTTAGGACCTGCTGGACAAGTGATGAAAATATCCTCAAAGTTGGTAAGTGTATAATTTCTAAACTTCCCCTAATTTCTATGGAGACAGTGAAATGAGGTTGAAATCACATTTAATGACACACACACACACGCTATCACACAATTACAATACTGCCATATGGTCTAAATTGTCCTGATTTTTGTTTTTTATTCCACAGGCCTTGACTATATCAGAGGCCACTTGGAGTGTCGGTCCGAGTATCACATCACTGAAGGCTCCCAATCATCTGAGGAAGACTCCTTGAAGAAGACCGGCCCTCTTGAAACGACCCAGCAGTTGGATACGTACCTGGGGTGCCCAGGAGACACAGTAGAGGTACTGAAGTCCTTCCCAGCTGTGTTCCAGCTATCACTTAAGCTTAATACGGCACTCCCTGCCTCAGCAGCCTGTGAAAGACTGTTTAGTGTTGCAGGTCTCATCTTCAGGCCAAGAAGGGCAAGCATTGGCTCAAAGAACTTTGAGAATCAGCTGCTTTTGCGGCTTAACAAAGGTTATTGGTAATTCTTTGTTGCATGTTCTGCACTTAACTGATGTAGATCCTGAGTACAAAATGTTTGTTAGATAGATTTGAGCATAGTACATACTATCAGGAAGGTATTAGGATTGAGTTATTTATTTTTTAATAAATCACTTGGATTAATCATTCATTTTGACAGCACATGTTTATTGTGTATTGACAACCATACAAGGGTAATTGTTACTAATCCTGCCCTGGTACACCAATTTTCTCATCCATTGCCCTCACAGATTCCTACAGCTAAGCTTGGATGTACATTTACATTAATGTATAGGTTATTGATGACGTGACTCTGATTTTTGACTTTTGCACCATTAGAATACTTATACGTAACTAACTAGTCATCATATCTTCTGCTCCATGAAACACATGTTAATGCTCAGGAGTACACATATATTCTTTATCTTTAATGTATTTGCATTGTACTAAAATGCATTTATTTTCAATGGGCATATATGTGACTGAAATGGTAGCCTAGTGCATCTTACATTTTTCAATATTAACATTTTAATATAACATTTGTCATTACGGCCTTTAGAAAAAAATTTTTTTGAGGAGGTGGGGTATGGCACAATATGGTCCGTATGACGTAAGCTTTTGCCATTTTCCTTACATTACTTCTACTTTTATACTTTAAGTAGTTTTAAAACCAGTACTTTTGTACTTTTAAGTGAGTAAAAAGCTTGAGTTGATACTTCAACTTGTACAAAAGTCTTTTTAAACGCTAGTATTTATACTTCTACTTGAGTAATGAATGTGAATACTTTTGACACCTCTGATTAGGTTGAAATCACATTTAATGACACACACACACACGCTATCACACAATTACAATACTGCCATATGGTCTAAATTGTCCTGATTTTTGTTTTTTATTCCACAGGCCTTGACTATATCAGAGGCCACTTGGACTGTCGGGCCGAGTATCACATCACTGAAGGCTCCCAATCATCTGAGGAAGAGGACTTCTTCTCCTCCTTGAAGAAGACCGGCCCTCTTGAAACGGCCCAGCAGTTGGATACGTACCTGGGGTGCCCAGGAGACACAGTAGAGGTACTGAAGTCCTTCCCAGCTGTGTTCCAGCTATCACTTAAGCTTAATACGGCACTCCCTGCCTCAGCAGCCTGTGAAAGACTGTTTAGTGTTGCAGGTCTCATCTTCAGGCCAAGAAGGGCAAGCATTGGCTCAAAGAACTTTGAGAATCAGCTGCTTTTGCGGCTTAACAAAGGTTATTGGTAATTCTTTGTTGCATGTTCTGCACTTAACTGATGTAGATCCTGAGTACAAAATGTTTGTTAGATAGATTTGAGCATAGTACATACTATCAGGAAGGTATTAGGATTGAGTTATTTATTTTTTAATAAATCACTTGGATTAATCATTCATTTTGACAGCACATGTTTATTGTGTATTGACAACCATACAAGGGTAATTGTTACTAATCCTGCCCTGGTACACCAATTTTCTCATCCATTGCCCTCACAGATTCCTACAGCTAAGCTTGGATGTACATTTACATTAATGTATAGGTTATTGATGACGTGACTCTGATTTTTGACTTTTGCACCATTAGAATACTTATACGTAACTAACTAGTCATCATATCTTCTGCTCCATGAAACACATGTTAATGCTCAGGAGTACACATATATTCTTTATCTTTAATGTATTTGCATTGTACTAAAATGCATTTATTTTCAATGGGCATATATGTGACTGAAATGGTAGCCTAGTGCATCTTACATTTTTCAATATTAACATTTTAATATAACATTTGTCATTACGGCCTTTAGAAAAATATTTTTTTGAGGAGGTGGGGTATGGCACAATATGGTCCGTATGACGTAAGCTTTTGGCATTTTCCTTACATTACTTCTACTTTTATACTTTAAGTAGTTTTAAAACCAGTACTTTTATACTTTTACTTGAGTAAAAAGCTTGAGTTGATACTTCAACTTGTACAAAAGTCTTTTTAAACGCTAGTATTTATACTTCTACTTGAGTAATGAATGTGAATACTTTTGACACCTCTGGTTAGAACATAAGATGAGATAGATACGATAAGACAATCCTTTACTGTCATTGTAACACGTACAATGAAATTTTAGAGTGACCTCCAGTCAGTACAGCAATAGGAAAAAAAAACATATATGAAATAAGACCATATAAAAAGGTTAACTGCTAGAAAAACAAAATAAACTACATACCTCTCCCCCCCCTCCTTATGCAGGTATATTATATTTTAGCAGTACTGAATGTGGTAACTGCTGTTGAGTAAAAGCTATTCTTGAATCCAGTGGTCCTTGTCTTGATTGACTGCAGCAATTCAAAGAGTGAGCGTCCTGGGTGTTCTGGGTTTTTTGAGGCAGCAGTGAAGACAGGGCAGCCAATGATTTCCTGGGCCGTATTAATGACCCACTGGAGCGTTTTCCTCTGAGCCACTGTGCTGCTGTTGTACCATACACATATACAGTATGTAAGGATGCTCTCAATGGAGCACCGATAGAAGGACACCAGCAGTCTCTGGGAGATGTTGTTCTTCCTGAGCACTCGTAGGAAGTACAGTCTCTGCTGGGCCTTTTTAAGGAGTTTAGAAGTATTCACACCACAAGTCAGATCCTCCTCAATATGGACTCCCAGAAAGCGGAACACCCTCTCCACAGGGTTCCCGCTGATACAGTATATAGTGGCAAGATGTCGGTTCCCTTCCTCCTGAAGTCAATGATGACCTCCTTAGTCTTTGAGGTATTAAGGAGCAGATTGTTCTCTCTGCACCACACTGTCAGCCTCTCCACCTCATCCCTGTAGGCAGTCTGAGCCCCACCACCGTGGTGTCATCAGTAAATTTTACAATGATGCTGCCGTGGTGGGTGGGGGTACAGTCGTGGGTGTACAGGGTGTAGAGCAGGGGGCTCAGCACACAGCCTTGTGGGTAACCAGTGCTGAGGCTGAGAGCCATAGATGTGTTTGGGCCCACTCTCACCCTCTGGCTGCATCAAGACAGGAAGCTCTTAATCCTTATGCAGGTGCACTATGGAATTCCCAGGTCCACCAGCTTGTCCACCAGTTTGTGGGGGAGGATGGTGTTGAATGCAGAGCTGTAATTCATAAAGAGCGTAGCTCTCCTAATGCTCCAAGTGGGACAGCGCAGCATGGAGGGCTGTGGCTGCGGCGCCCTCGGTGGATCTATTTGCCCTGTGTGCAAACTGGTGTGGGTCAGATGTTGGTGGGAGGAATGACAATGTTTCCCCGTACCAGTTTCTCAAAACACTTCATCACCACTGGAGTGAATGCAATTGGCCAGTAGTCATTGAGGCTGGTTATGTTGGGTTTCTTAGGCAGGGGAACTAGGATGGAGGACTTCAGGCAGGGTGGGCCAGTGGACTGGGCCAGAGGCTAGATGAAGATCCCGGTTGAAGACTCCAGCCAGCTCGTCCGCGCAGTCCTTCAGCACATGTCCGGGGACGCTGTCCGGTCCAGCAGCCCTCCTCGGGTTTATGGCCCACAGTGTGCACCTCACCTCATGCTCCCCTACTGTGAGGGTGGGGCCGCTGTGGGCTGCAGGGTGCAGTTTGTCTGTGTCTGGTTGCTGCCTCTCAAAGCAGGAAAAATGGAGGTTGAGCTCCTCTGCCAGCAGTGTAAAACATCCCAGTTGGTCCTATCAAAACAGTCCTGTAGCTGCTGAGAGGCACCATCAGGCAAAGTTTTTACAGTCCTTGCCAGGTCTAAATAATCTGTTAACCTGTTGTTGAGTTCATGGTATAGTATAGGCTCAAATGAGGAGAAAAAATGTGATTAAGCTAATGAAACTAATGCTGTAGTCTTTTAGCCTATATTATTGGCATAAAAATGTATGGTTTAAAGTACATTGTTATTTTTGTTAAATTTAATTCACAATCTTTTTCGTTTAGTAATTAACTGAATTGACAGGTCACATACATTTTTTTGTATTAATAAAAACCAGGTGTGGTCCAAGTGTAAATAATTGATTCTAATTTTTGTGTAAAAATCTGTTTGGTGAACCTGTTAAAACGTAGCCATCTCCAACACTTATGATGTAGCTGCCAAATCTGCTGAAGAACTGAAGAGGACAACTTGAACCACCTTAATGAAGCTATGCACTGGCAGAGGAAAAGAAAAGATGTCATCAGTAGCATGTCTGATTACATCCTCTGCAGGCCAGCGAGAGATTTTGCAGTGACAAATACGACACTAGAAAGGTTTAGGCAAGTCCCAGTTTGTGAGAAATTGGTAAATGTATCATTGGTGTTTTCAGATCTTAGAGAACAATCTCTCATTGGTGAGTATTGCATGTGTGAGATTGTTCATTTTACTCTTGGGTACCATTTTTGTGAATGGCACAAATGAAGCAGAACAAGTACTGTCCATTATATTACACAAAATGGAGGGAGTCCATTTTGCTAATGATCAACTCTAACAAGCAACTATTTATGTACAGGTGGCATTAATCGAGTTCCAGCAATTTAATACAAATGCATGCAATTCTCCAATGTGGCACTCTTGTACTTAAGTGAATCCTCACTTTAAAAAGTTTACGGTAAGCATATGGAAATGTTTTCAAACGAGGATTAATGAAAGTGCATATGGTGTACTTGAACACTCTTAAATTCCATACTGCAGCAGGATGTTGTATAGTTAGAGCAGCAGGCTAATGACTGGAAAGTTGTTATGGCTCGTGGACTGAAGGGAGAAATCTGCAAAGAGGCCAACCAGTGATAGTTCTGGAAAGCTCAATGGAGTTCATCTGTGTATGCAAGCAGGATTTCAGTACACTGAAGCATGCAGTATTTAAGTACAGCTGTTAATGCACGGGGTATAATGTAAACAAGTGTTTCCCAGCTGTTTTAGTCTGTGGCTCCTTTGGTCACTATCACACCTGTAGTTCTGTTATGATACGTTGCTTCCTTTTAGTTCTGGTCTGGTTTCTGTTTACAGTGGTTCATGGTTTAGCCAATAACTGTCAGATTATGGGAAGATCTAAACTCCAGTCACACTTGCAGTATGTTGAACAGCTTTTTTTATAACACCAACACATTTTGGCTTGTGGCCTTCATCAAGGTCTTTGTCAGGTTTTGAGCATTATTAGTTGAGGTTACATCTCTACTTCATTTTATGAAGAGACAGTTCCTGCATGGTGCGCCCCCTTTAGGAACTTGGGCTCAATGAGCTCGATACTCAGTACAGTCAAAGTTTCTTCTGGTTGGGATCTTGTGATTTATTCAGAACAGTAAATCTGTTTCCAGTGCACTTTCTCACATTTTGCTTTTATGGATACACTAAGTTTAATTTCAGCCAAGTGAAATTACTTTTTTTTTGCTGCACTTTTTTTTTTCTAATTTCTGGGTTTTCCAGTATGATTTCTATGTGCAAACTGAAAATGCACATAAAAACAAAACCCAGGTCTTCTCTACTACTGGCTCTTTAGCATTAGGGAAACATTTGCCCAACCATTTCTGCTTTAGCTCATCTTTACATGACTGACACTGTTACTGATGTGCCATTCTATCAGGGCCAACCCAAGTCAGTCACCAGATGGGTGTTTTCATCCTGCACCTCACTGGGGATGCTGAGGGAAATTGAACAGCTTTGTGGCACTAATGTGGATGCTGATGACCTCCCCTTACACTATGTTCACCTTCTGTGGCCAGCGGTCTGTCAAAAGTACCCCATTTGCATGAAATCTACAGAGCTATGTCGCATTCCACCCAAAGAGGGTGAGAGAGGCTCAGCATATTTGTTGTGAGTCAGAGGTCTCTGGCAGGATAGAACAGGAGATGATCCTGCCAACACAGACACTATTGAAGTGTTGTTTAGAGGAGCAGTTGAATCCTCCATACCTTCTTCTTTTCAAGATGCATTAAAATTTGTTGTCTTTTGCTTTGTGGTCAGCTCATATTATTCATCACATTGATAATAAATTAGAACAACAGGAGCAAGAACAAAAAGACCTGGTTAGTCTGTTAGAAATTAATAATTCAGTCAGATAATTATAGACAATGTCTTTTAATGTGTTATTAATGCAGTTAGTAATATTTGAAGTCTGCTCTGGTGTGATCCCCCAGTTTGGGGTACCTGAGGTTATCAGATCTGATAATGGAACACACTTCTCAAATGATGATCTACATCTGGTTGAACAAATGTTTGGGATAAAACACAAGTTTGGGGCTGTCTATCATGTGGCCTCTCAAGGGCTTGTTGAGTGTGCAAACAGAACCATAAAAGAAGGGCTCGCGAAAGTCTGTGCAGACACTAACTTAACCTGGGTTGAAGCTCTACCTATTGTATTGTTCAACCTCAGATCCACTCCGAATGCGACACTCAATGTAAGCCGACATGAAATCCTGACAGGGAGGAAGATGCCCTGTCCTCTAACTGTTCAAAGGTCAAAGGCCAAAGTGTTTATTTGTCATATGCACAGTTAGGAAATGTGTTTCCCTCTAACTTTTATGCCTAGAGATTCAACACCTCTTCTTTTGCAGCATGCTGACATGAGTGAGTATGTCAGACGACTGAACAACTCCGTGATGAGTGTCTCTGAACAGGTTATTGAAATCCTGTGCAGGGACCAACCTGAGGAACCAACACCAGTTGCAGTGGACAGCTGGGTCTATCGAAAGGTGCATAAACTTCACTGGTCAGAGCCACATTGGAAAGGACCTTACAAGGTAGCAGAAACTACCACACACTGTGTTAAACTGTGGCTCACTGAGAACAAGGTCAGTGACTGGATCCATAAGACACATTGTTCTCCAGCAGAAGATCCAGCTGGATGGACAGTGAATGAGATCAGGGATGATTTAAGAACCTCGGTACCTGAGTTGAGATGATATACAATCCTGCAGAACCAGAGCCACAGTTAGAAGAGGACCTACGCTAGAGCAATATCTATCAGAGAACAAGAAACGTTGACAGGGACAGCAGACAAAATGCCTAGTCTAACAAGTTTAGGCAATTGTCCTGGTGTACTTCTCTGTATTCTGGGCCTCATTAGCCTAGTTATAGTGGTACCCATATTGTGGTGGGAAACAAGGTCTCACACACACTGTGACAAAAGAGCTAATGTCCTGATTCCACCAGAGTTGGTTTTTGATTCAGGTGAAACTTCCACTTTAATGGACATTTTTGACTGCTCCGGGTGGCCTCAGCAAGAGCAATTAAGACAGTCTGATAAATACATCTGTATACTGTACTATGTCCAGTTTAATATGCGGTCATTATTTCACTCCAAGCTCTGTGACTATTGGGGGGATGTAGGATGGAACACTGGACCTACATCATTGGGATACCAACCGACTGAGCCTCAAACATTTATGTGAGGGCAGGACTTTGTTAGATCGGCTATCTATAGTCAAGGGAACAGCCCCTGATAATTGTAAGTTAAATCAATGTAGTCCTTTGTACATAACCCTTCAAGACCCCTGTTTGACAGATAACGGCCACATGTTTGTACTGGGGGCTTATGTTCCAGGTGCCAATCCCTCAGGGGAATTCACGATCGTTGTGCGAACCAATTCGAGCTATAATCACAGTCCATATGATTTATACACTCGTGACGGCTCTAAGAAAGATGATTCACACTACATTTCTACTTCATCTGATCTGCAGAAAAAATTTGTGATAGAAACAGGATTTGTGCAGAAAAATTATTGGCTTGAATGGGTTCAAAATGTAGCACGCAAAGTGTTAGCTAACACCTCCTGTGTCATATGTGCAGGACCTTGTCCTGCTTTGCTCACAGTGCCTTCTCTCTTATCTGATGCTAATTATACACCCTGCACGCTTGAGCTGCATATGACTGAGAACCCTAGTACACCAGCCTGCAGAGATTTGGAAATGTATTACCCATTGGCACCTAGAGATGCAGTACCTCCTATCTTTACTGCAGTCAAAAATAATTATACTTGTATAAGCAAAACTAATGTGACAGGAACTAATGTAGGTACCATTTCCTCAGATTGGTGCACCAAAACATTAAATCTAACCACATGGGCTAATGCTACACAATTGACTTTTGCTAAATCTGATGTGTATTGGTATTGTGGAGGAAATAGACTGCTTAACACACTCCCTCCTGACTGGTTTGGTACTTGTATTATGATATCACTTATAGCACCAATTACTATGGTAAACACCTCTGTGTCAAATATACTGTCAGGATCTAGTCATCCCTTTAAGGAACACCGTTCAAAACGGGAGGCCATATTTGACCCTGCTAAATTCTCACCCACTTATATTGATGCAATAGGCGTCCCACGTGGTGTTCCTGATGAATATAAATTAGCTGATTAGGTGGCAGCAGGTTTTGAATCTGCCTTCTTCTGGTGGGTGACCATTAATAAAAATGTAGATCGAATAAACTATGTCGACTTTAATGTTCAGCATCTCACTAATTTTACCAGCGATTTGGTTGTTGGGTTTCAGGAGCAACTGGCAGCCACTTCTCTTATGTCGTACCAGAACCGATTGGCTTTAGACTTCATGTTGGCTGAAAAAGGGGGTGTTTGTACTATGGATTGGGCAGCAGTGTTGTACTTACATCCCAAATAACACTGCTCCTGATGGCTCCATTGCTAGGGCCTTGACAGGGTTAAAAAATTTATCAGAAGAGATGGCTGAACATTCAGGAGTTCAAAATTGCATTGATAATTGGTTTAACATTTTTGGCAAGTGGAAAAATTTTGGGATTTCTTTGCTTACATCTTTTGTGGCAGCAGTTACTTTGCTGACCTTGTGTGGATGCGGCTGCATCCCCTGCATTAGGCATCTTTGTCTAAAGTGTATCACCACTGCTATTGATAATAGATACCCCTTGCCTACTGCCTGTGAGATGGTTCAATACCACTCTCTATGGGAAACCAGGCCAATGATCTCACTCACTGAGCCCGGTGAGTCTGAGATTGAAGAGGACCCCTTCGACGGGGAAAAAGACCGTGGCCTTTCTACATACTATTGCTAAGGGTTAACACATATCCACATATATTCTTGCATACACATAGGTGGTGTGGACTCATAGGTGTGTGATTGATTTTGATTATTGAGTAGAATTTTGTGATAAATATGTGATACTGGGAGAAGATCTTTAGTCTCCAGCATAATGTATTTCTCCTGCAAATGTTATGATTAACCAATGATTGTTTGCTACATGTTGTTTAGACATTTTCCACATTTTTGTCTGAAAAATGCTATAATTGCAACGAAAACCAGCTTACACATAGAAGCTTACATATAGGATCACCGCAACGAAAACTCAGCTTACATGACATTATTTTTATGTTATTATTTCAGATTTTTCCCTAGGTACTCAGCTCTGGGCTTTCCCTGGAGGGGTGGTAAGGGGGGACCTCTCTCCTCTTTGGATGCCTAATCTGGGGACAACAGGGACATTTGATTTAGGTTGACACAATAAAAATCATGTCAAAAGGGGGAATTTGTTAGAAATTAATAATTCAGTCAGACAATGTGTTTTAATGTGTTATTAATGCAGTTAGCAATATTTGAAGTCTGCTCTAGTGTGCTTTGCTTCAAGGTTAGAAGATAACGTTAAATCTGTAAAGTGTATCTTGACATCAGTGTGTTAGGATTTATGTCTGAATGATTGTTTTAGTTACACACCACGTAACAGCATACTGTACACGCACATGGAGTTCTTCATTTGTTGTGATTAGTGCTTGACATGTGGAGCATAAGATAAGAGGAGACGTCGGACTGTCTCCAACTCATGATGATTCTATATCTGTTTGCGTAAGGGGTTAGCCCAGGAAATTGTATAAATGTATTAAGCTCTGTGTTCCTGAGAGCTCTCTTCTCCAGCAGCCTGTCTGAGGGAGAGAGCCACCTGGGTTGTGCTTTTGTGACTTTTAACTTATGGTTTTTTAAATAAACCAGCACTAAAATCATTAAAGACTGGCTCCTTCCTTACTCAGATCTGTCAAATAAAAGAACTGGGGTATTACAAGTCTCCCATCACACGTGGCTAAGGCACAATTGAAGGAAATAAGAGACAAAGCGAACCAGGCCAAGACCTCTACTAACCAGATGCCCCAGAACACCCCCCCCCATTTCACCTCAGCCACCACAGGTCCCGCCATGGTCCCGCCATATGTGCAGCACCACCCATCACCCACGTTCTATGGCCCACCCCATACAGAACATTAAAAAGCTGCAAGAAGCAGCTGCTCCATCAGAACAACAGGGCAAAGAGAGATTGGCAAAAGTCTGCGCAGACACCAACTTAATTTTAGTCCTCATGAAGTCCTGACAGGAAGGAAAATGCCCTGTCCTTTCACTGTTGCCCCTACAGATTCCTCACCAACATTAGTACAACATGAGGCCTTGTGTGATTTTGTACAAAAACTGAATAACACTGTGATGAGCATCTCTCAACAGATGACACCAAGGAACAGGCACCTGCCGTAGCAGTGGGTCTACAGAAAAATCACCAAACACAACTGGTTTTCTGCTAGGTGGAAGGGACCATACAAGGTAGCAGAGATGACCACATATTGTGTGAAGGTGTGGTTAACAGAGAACAGACTTGGTTACTGGATCCACAGAACTCATTGTGCACATGACCCGACTGACAGGGCCTTGACTGAGGTTCAGACTGATTTGAGAACCTCTCAGACTACTAACTCTGAACTAACACAACCAATACCAACTCTAACCTAACTTAACCAGAACGACAAGCATATATGTCGATGCCTGTTCTCAAGCACCCAGGGAAGGGGCTCACTCCCTTGTTGGCATGCTTCTCTGACAGGCCAATGCCTGTGCCTAAGCACCCAGGGAAGGGGCTCACTCCCTTGTTGGCATGCTTCTCACCCCCACAGGCATCGGAGCACCCCCGGAGGAGTGCCCTCTCCTCGGACTGCCTCTCTGCAGTCCTCGGTTTCCTGGAAGTGAGATGGTTAACTGGACAGAGCCTTCGACCACAGTGGTGAGAGAAGACCTTCGTTCCTCTTTTTGCCTCGGTTTTTATAGGATTCTTGGTCAGTTGTCCTTGTCCGCTCATCCAACCAGATGCCGCAGTTTGCAGTTGATACCTTATTTGGCGTGCAAAATCATATTGTTCTGAAGTATTGCATATTTTTTACTGTCAGTCCAAGCCCACTGCCCGTAACTGGCCTCTGCCCCACCGTGATCCAGTCTTAGATTCTAGTTCCACTTTTTTAGAAAACTAAACCATCTGAATACATAACAAAAATACAAGAAACTCACATCTGACTGAAATACCAAAATTCCATCATTGCTTTTTAACAGAACAATCAGAATCACACATTAGTTTCACACAAAACCATCAATGCCTCAAAATCAGAACATAAATCTTATATTTTGAATACTTTATTTTGACTAAACATGGATTATCCTTGATTAGACATTGATCAAACAATTATCAGTCAAATCTTTACTTTTGTGCTTAAACATCATTTTTGTTACTCTCTCAGTGAAGTCTCTGTGTGGCAGGCACACACGAACATTTGCAGTTCCTCATTTTAGGGATGTGTGTCTGCTTCCTCTTGTGTGATTCTGTACTTTCCACTCTGCTAGATGTAAAATCAGTCTTCCCCGTCCTTTCAATACAACCATTTCACATTTTATTTAACACATTCACTAATGATTATGTCAAACAAAACACACAAATCATTTTATGATTATCTTTACTTATTAAAAGCTTAACTTTTCTAAGCATTCTGCCACAGCATTTTAATAATTCCTTTGTCCTTTCCAACCTCCCCTGGAACTTCCTCTTTCTCCTCTGCCTTCTCTGTATCTCGGTGCTCTTCGAGGCCCATATTCACAGCCTCGCTGACACCATATAGTGACACACACACGTAGCAGGTGTGATATTCTCAGTATGGTTTAGTTAGTTTGGCGTAATTCCTGACTATTGCAGGAAATGTTATTCCCTAAAAAAGAGGAGTATGAATGATTTATGCTCTGTTAATTAGGATGACCTTACTGTTGATTGCTCTACTTATTAATTTCCCATTTTTCTGTTTGCCTTATTTGTTCTTTTCCATTTTTGTATTGATTGTTTTGCATTGTAATTTTTCCATCTTTATGCGGATTGCTTTATTTGTATCTTTCCCATGTTTGTGTTGTTCATTTTGCTTATTTCTTCCAGTAAATTGTGAAATGAAGAATGCTTCCTGATGTGGTTACAATGAAAATCAGCTTGCATGTAGCGTCTGACATGTGCACTGTGCTGCCAGAGGTATTTGCTCACCCCTCCAAATTATTAAATTCAGTTGCCCTACTCTCTTCCATGGCTATGGATGCATGCAGTCAACCACCCAGGAATGCATCCAGCTCCTACAGACAGTCATAAAAGGATCTCAACAAACTTCAGTATGGTGCCAGGATGGGATGCCACCAGCGCAGTGGGTCTAGTCCTGTCTCTTCATGTGACCTGCAGAGTGGCCCCACCTTGGGACGTGGAGAACTCCCTGAAAGGGGGCTCCATGGTTGAACTGCCACATCCACACCAACACCACCAAGTGTTATGCAGAGCGTCGGACCATGAGGTAAAGTTGGTTCTCAGGAACTGTGCTAGGCCCCTTTGATCCAGTGAAAAGAACCAGTGAGGCTTCAACATACCAAGACATGTTGAACAGTCTCACATTCCTGGACTCCATGGACAAGCTTCCCAGAGGAGTGGAAGCTGTTTTAACTGCAGAGGGTGGGCCAGCACCAATTTGGACACTATTGGTCAGGAATCGTTTGTGACTCATGCTCCTTTGCATGAGAAGGCAGGTGGACAGATGCTTTTGGCAACACGGTGTAGTATGCTAACAGTGAAGACATGTTTACATTACATCGATATTCCAAAAGGGGGCCTTATGCTCCCTCTGGTTGGATGACTGATTTGTCTCTGACATTCAGGTCGGTCCTCCAATACATTTTATAATTCTCCACTGTTTTTGATTGACATGATAAAATCATGTCAAAAAGGGGAATTGTAAGAATTGATTCTTATAAGCTTTAGTTACTTTTCATAACTTTAATTTCCTTTAGTTACTTTTCAGTTCTTCATTTTCTTTGTTAATTTTCATACCTTTATTTTCCTTGGTTATATATATTAAAACTGTACTGAGTGAAACTTTGGAGCTGTATGCTACAAATTCTGTAAAGACAGGATGTCTGTATCTTAAAGTAACCAGACGGCCTATTTTAAATTTTAGCAAAAGCCTGTTGGCCTGTTTTGCACCTTCACCTAGACCCACTTAGCATATTCCAAGTTCTGCCTTGTCATGTAGTATCTTGCAGAGACAGGGGGCCTACAACCCAAGATGACCACCTGGCCCGTTTAGCATACTCACTAGGTCTTGCTTTGTCCTGCAATAAAATCACACACATGGGGTCTGCAGCGCAGACAACCTATTATTCAGTGTTCATTGATCAAGATGCCACCTGAAAATCACACACACACCTGGTTTAGATCACATTTCAGCAAGCAGGCACAGGCAGGGGTTAACCTGCTCATGCTAAATGGCCAATAGGATTACAAAGTGTGAAATGTTGTACCTCTGTCCAGGGCGGACCTAGCCCAAGAGGATAAATGTAACGTGAAAACATAACTCGGGGCTCGGAGAGTGGATTTCCTGTGGGAGCTCTGTTTCTCTGATCCCAGTGATGCCTTGTCTTACCTGTGCCCAGACTTTGAGTAAACTTCCTGTTGATTTTAAACAGTCCTCTCCTGTCTTCACTTCTCGCGCTTTCAATAAAAAAACTCGGGTAAAATTTAACAGACTAAATGTATTGTACTCAAAAGTAACAAAATAAAATTGTGAATAAAATTCACTGTAAGCATGTTAACCACTTTAAATGCTTTTGTTAAAAAAAATGCAGAAGTGCAACAGTCAACTACAATTAAATCAAATAACTTAAACAATTTAAGTACCTTCCTCAGTAAAATTTACTTATGTTAAAAAAAAGGACAATATTAAATAAATTAAAAACTTTAATAATGACAATGAATTCTTCTTATATTATTTTTGTAAAGATTTATTAACACTTTGGTTAAAGTAAGTTACATTATTTATTTTAATTATTGCTAATTATATTTAATCATTTCCTTAACATTTTTTGTATGTGTAGACTGCTTAACTACATATACTGTATAAAAAGTGCAACATTTAGTAAATATTTTGATTGGTGAAGTAGTAATAGACCTTTTGAGAAGGAAATAATGAGAGAGACCGTTTCTGTTGTTCTACAGTTGTTCCCATGTTATGCTTTCACCCATGACCCAAAGTAGTTATGGTTAAATGGTCTTATACCGGGGTCTGTATTTGTATAGCGCTTTAAAGCACACTCAAAGCACTTTCACACTACTTGGCCATTCACCCATTCACATACCAGCGTTATCACTGTGAGCAACTGGGGGTTCAGTGTCTGGGCAAGCTGGGAATCGACCCGCTAATCCTCCGGTTAGGAAACGACCCGCTCTACCTCCTGAGCCGCCCCCAACGTTTGCAGGATAAAACAGGACACAAACATCATCCTAGTATAACATTGGCAGTGGGTTTGCTGCTTGTTTGTATGAGTTTTGTCAGCTAATTAAGGATCCTTCTCTGACTTTTCCTCGACTCACTGCGGCTGCAGATGTAAGGAAACATAGCCAACTTTTTTCCAACTAGAAATCACCAACATGACAACAAAAGACATTTGTAAAATTGCAATACTGACAAGTTGTACTGTGTGTTTTGTGCCTGCTCTGTGGATTTTCAGTAGAATACTGTAATTAGTTTTGTTCAAGAGGGATGTCTTTTTTTGTGACACTACATTTTTGCTGCTTTTTCCATTTAACTTAAAATTAGGATCTGACAGACTGTACTTGCATCAAAATGCAGATAACAGCTATTACAATGTGCATATGTATAAACAAGCTCTCTTTTGGGACATTTACAGTATAAGCTCTCTTTGAGGCCCTCTGGTGGCCAAGGGACTCTATGCATACATTTAGTTTGCTTGTGCTTCAGGCAGGCTCTGCATTCTATTATCTTTCATAATCATAAGTCCTGAGTTGGTCTTGGTGACAGTCAGCCATGTCAAGATAGAAAATAATGCAGCTATGATGGATACATTTACAGATTTGGGACCACGATTTTTCAGAGCTGACAGATTATGAGTTGAGGAAAGGGTGAGTAGATGGTGCATTTTTCTTCCATTGGGCAGCTTCAAGTTAACATGAGGATTCACATTTCGAAATGATTAGGCTAGTTGTGGTGGTATTGTCTCATTGAAACAGTGCTATGTACACAGCCACGATCCATTTCTCTTGTAGCCTACAGCTCATAAGGCTATGTTCTTAGCAACCAATATCTACAATTTGTGTATTGTTTGTGCATGTATTTTGTTCATTTTGAGTATATAATAGTAATGTACAGTAGGTATCCAGTCACATTAATTCATCAACACTTCAAGTCACACATCATTTGTATCAGCTGTGGTAATAAATTCAGTTCATTTTCATGTTCAAGTGGCCACAAGAGGTAACCCAATTTAGGTTCAGGATACACTACCGCAGTACATAGTACATAACATTGCCAAACTAAGAGAACTGAACAGTCACATAAACAAACCTAAATAATGCAATGTGAAAGTTTAATTGAGAAATTTGCCTGGCTGGTGGAAGCATACAACTTCAAAGCTAATTCTAGTTATTTTTGTTTTACCATGCTGCCTGTGAGTGGCTTTTCAGCATTGGCAAGGACATTTTCATTTTGTCCCAGAGCCTAAACAACTCTGCACTGGTTTACCACCTTTAAAAAAATTTCAAATTGTGTCAATATACACCGAATTAAAGTCTCATACGGTACGTCCTTACCCACTGTGCCATCTGGATGGCCTGTATGCATCTGATAAAACAGAAAGTAACTAGTAAAGTGACTGGTTCCTCTCAACTCCTGCAATCACCTTCAGGCAAGAGACCATAGTAAAGTACTGTGTGTGTGTAGGTCCAGGCCAGGACACTAAAATGCACTACTTTGTCTCTGGATGTCCTTGTCCTAATTTAGCAGAGAGAGACATGGAAAGAGAAAAAGGAAGAGAGGATGACAGAGAGCCTGAGAACATTGTTATGACCTGTGTCTGTACTTTGGGAACAAGATGTGTCTGAAACAATGTGACACACACACTCATGCGCAGGTTATTATACTGAGGTACCTACTGAATCAGTGTAGAAATGTGAAAACCAGCTCATATCAGGTAATATACAGTATAGCCTTTACCTTGTCATGAGAAAATGCACAGCTCTGTATCATAAGATAAGAGTAATGGTTAAGCAGCTTACTTACAGTATACAATTTCTAGTCATTTTAGCAGTGGCGGGCCGTGCATTTTGTACCATACAAAATTTAAATTAAATACATCATACACACCAGAGATGCTATTTATTTATAGACAAAATCCATCCTCCTTTCTTTGCGCAAGAAGACTTCAATGACTGTCAATGAATTTATCTCTGCGTTTCACTTCCATCAGTAAGTCCTTTTCTAGTTTTGCTCTGACCAACCAATCAGAGGATGGAAACATGCTGACATTATTGTAGGCTAGCTAGCTGGCCCTGTGAGGCAAATTTGAAATCTGATTGGTTAAAGAAACAGTCCCACTGCTAATATAGTTTAAGTTACATGGGCCAGCACTACTGATTCTGAAGGCCCTGGGCAGATTAGATTGACATGGCAACACATAGAGGCTAAAATCTGATTTGACAAAAAATCTAACATCCACATACATGTACTGGAAGCAGTGCAGCCAAGAGAAACGCTACGAAATGAAGAGAACAGACTGTTGGGAATAAATTAGTACAATTTACACAATATTAGAATTTAGGTTCTACATGTAGGCCAGTGCTTCTGACAGTGTTTAGGCCAGCAGAGAAGGCCTTGCTGGCCCTGACTGTCCACCACTGCATTTTAGTGTGGGGATGATTAACAAGGAGACAAAAACTATTAATGCATTGTATTTTCTGTGACAAAAGGACAACCTTTTTTAGGCATTTGGCTATGGTACTGTATCAGGACACTAAGCCATTATAGTTTCCTGATTTAAAAGGTAATGACAGTGGAGGAGGGCAACACGGTGGCGTGGTGGGTAGCACCATTGCCTCACAGCAAGAAGATTCTGGGTTCGCAACCTTTCTGTGCGGAGTTTGCATGTTCTCTCCATGCTTGCGTGGGTTCTCTCCGGGTGCTCCGGCTTCCTCCCACCATCCAAAAACTCTAAATTGCCCATAGGAGTGCGTGTGTGGTTATTCATCTGCATGTTAGGCCTGCAATGGACTGGCGACCTGTCCAGGGTGTACCCCGCCTTTTGCCCGATGCTGGCTGGGATTGGTTCCAGCCCCCCGAGACCCCATTCTCTCCAGTATAGAAAATGAGATGAGATGACAGTGGAGGATGCTCCTGGATCAGTATGTGGGTGTATATTTGTGATATAGGAAGTGAAATGCAATTCATAGAGTGTTTTGGATAAGGTTTATATGCACTATAGTAACTTGGTCATACAATAATTTAAATATATATAAAAAATGCTCATATGCTTTGTCTGAGTCTCCTTCCCTATATACCAATTCCCAGTCCTGACCCATAAAGTCCTCTTTTAATGACCTTTTAGATTCTTCATTTATCACCCGCTTATATATGGGATTAGTATTTGGTCTTCATTTTCTATGAGGACTATTATAAACTAAAAACACTGGCAAATGATCAGTAATATCATTGATCAAAAGTCCACTTACAATTCTATTGTCAATATCATTTGTAAATATATTATCAATTAATGTTGCATAGTCTTGAGATTTTGGGATATACAGTGGTGTGAAAAAGTGTTTGCCCCCTTACTGATTTCTTATCTTTTTGCATGTTTGTCACACTGTAATGTTTCAGATCGTCAAACAAATTTATATATTAGTCAAAGATAACACAAGTAAACACATCATGCAGTTTTTAAATGAAGGTTTTTATTATTAAGGGAAAACAAAATCCAAAACTATATAGCCCTGTGTGAACAAGTGTTTGCCCCCCTGTCAAAACACTGGTTTATCGCACCTGAGTTCAATTTCTCTAGCCACACCCATGCCCGATTACTGCCACACCTGTTCGCAATCAAGAAATCACTTAAATAGGACCTGCCTGACAAAGTGAAGTAGACCAAAAGATCCTCAAAAGCTAGACAGCATGCCGAGATCCAAAGAAATTCAAAAACAAATGAGAAAGAGAATAATGGAGCGCTATCAGTCCGGAAAAGGTTATAAAGCCATTTCTAAAGCTTTGGGACTGCAGCGAACCACAGTGAGAGCCATTATCCACAAATGGCGAAAACATGGAACAGTGGAGAACCTTCCCAGGAGTGGCCGGCCGACCAAAATTACCCCAAGAGCGCAGCGACAACTCATCCAAGAGGTCACAAAAGACCCCACAACAACATCCAAAGAACTGCAGGCCTCACTTGCCTCAGTTAAGGTGAGTGTTCATGACTCCACCATAAGAAAGAGACTGGGCAAAAATGGTTTGCATGGCAGAGTTCCAAGACGAAAACCACTGCTGAGCAAAAAGAACACAAAGGCTCGTCTCAGTTTTGCCAGAAAACATCTTGATGATCCCCAAGACTTTTGGGATAATACTCTGTGGACAGACGAGACAAAAGTTGAACTTTTTGGAAGGTGTGTGTCCCATTATGTGTGGCGTAAAAGTAACACCGCATTTCAGAAAAAGAACATCATACCAACAGTAAAATATGGTGGTGGTAGTGTGATGGTCTGGGGCTGTTTTGCTGCTTCAGGCCCTGGAAGACTTGCTGTGATAAATGGAACCATGAATTCTGCTGTGTACCAAAATATCCTGAAGGAGAATGTCCGGCCATCCGTTTGTGACCTCAAGCTGAAGCGAACTTGGGTTCTGCAGCAGGACAATGATCCAAAGCACACCAGCAAGTCCACTTCTGAATGGCTGAAGAAAAACAAAATGAAGACTTTGGAGTGGCCTAGTCAAAGTCCTGACCTGAATCCAATTGAGATGCTGTGGCATGACCTTAAAAAGGCAGTTCATGCCCGAAAACCCTCCAATGTGGCTGACTTACAACAATTCTGCAAAGATGAGTGGGCCAAAATTCCTCCACAGCGCTGTAAAAGACTCATGGCAAGTTATCGAAAACGCTTGATTGCAGTTGTTGCTGCTAAGGGTGGCCCAACCAGTTATTAGGTTTAGGGGGCAAACACTTATTCACACAGGGCTATATAGTTTTGGATTTTGTTTTCCCTTAATAATAAAAACCTTCATTTAAAAACTGCATGATGTGTTTACTTGTGTTATCTTTGACTAATATATAAATTTGTTTGACGATCTGAAACATTACAGTGTGACAAACAGGCAAAAAGATAAGAAATCAGTAAGGGGGCAAACACGTTTTCACACCACTGTATGTCCCTTAAACGTCACATAATAATCATTCACTGTGGGAACAGACTGAGTCTGACATGTCAGCAAACTTGCTAACCTGCTAAAACTTACCAGCATCTGCTCATCTGCAATAACTCTGAAATACTAACTCTACTTATTCAATTTCATGGAAAACTGTCTCCGTTCACATTTTTATTACACAAACTTGCTTCAAACACTTACAAAATAAATGGCCAGTCTGGGCTTGCTGAGCTCATAACAAACCACTGGCAACTTTTAGACCAAACTGGTTGTTGTAAGATACAATACACAAAGTCGCTCAACAAATATGAATTGGTTGTTATAAACAAGGACAACACACAGCTAAGTGTGCCAACATTTTCAGAGCCCTAAACTTACCATCTGCTTTAGGGGGTGGAGGTGTAACATTGGCCATTGGGGGTCCAGTTGGAGGTGGTGTGGGTTTTATGGCTGGAGGTGGGCCTGTAGGTGGGGGCCCATAGGGAACTCTGCTTGGTTGGTATGTGTGAGGAGCCATGGGATTCACTGGTGGAGGTGCAGTGCCTGGTGATAGACCAACAACAGTAAATCTTGTACAGATACATTTTGATTCTTCTCCTTTAGTATATGAAGTGCCAGAAAGTATAACTTCTAAGACTAATAACAATTATACAAAAAACAATAACTTCGGGGGCTAGATTAGACTGAGAAGAGGGTGCATGATAATGACTAAAATAACTACTAATCATTGGGCCTGGTGCATTTTTGCATTTTATTTCAGCACTGTGACATTTTACATTTATCCTAATGAAAAATGTTGTGACTGGTAATACTGTAGACTTGAACATACAGAAGTGACTACAGTGCCTGGCGCTGAAATGCGTAACATTTTAGAGCAAGAAAGCAGTTAATATATCTCCACTAAAGACATCATGAATTCTCCAGAGACCAGCCACTTGCACTGTCACCATTAAACTGGGTAAATTTATCCTGAAGGTACTGCTGAGGGAAAGGTCATTAAAATCAAGTGGTCTCTTCTTTTTGGGAGTCAGAATGTGAACAGGAATTCCCAAGCCAATGCGACCAAATGGTGCAAGTTGGGGGGGGTTAATAAAAGAATCAAGGTTAATTTAAACAACATTCTGACAAGTCCGTCGGACACATTGGCCACAGATAATACAATCAGCTTGTCACACTCGTATCACTGAACCAGGGAAAATGTTAAAGGTACTGAGATTCCCTCTGACTGGTCTTTTGCTTTTGACACTGTGAGCCGACCATCTCTGTGGAGACAACCCTTAAACTCCTACTCGTACTACTGCTACCTGAATTGATCACGTCATAAGAGCACAGGCGAGAGTGTTGTGTGCATCTGCTAATATAATCATTTTAGCAACACAGCCCGCACAAAAAGCTGAAAATGAAATTTGTCCTAAGAGCCACGTCACATCACTACAGAAGAATCACACTGGAAACAATAAAAGTCTTATTTGAACTTTGAACAAATTGAGGGTAAATGAGTCTATGTGCGTGGGACAGCGGCCAGACAACACGTTGTGTAGGAGCAGAGGGCAATGTCCAGCTCCAACATATCAGCATTCTAGATATATCTACAGCACAAATGAACAAAGAATGACAACAAAAAGACATAAGAAGCAAGAACCATGCTGTAACAAAGTTAGACATGAGTTAGACAAAGTGGGACATGAAAATACTTATTGATGGGACCGGAGATTAATTGGCTAAAGTTTACTAATCTGATTTTATTGAAACTTGAGAGAATGATTAATCTTTTTACTGATCTGACCTGAGGAGTGCCTGCATCATTAGTGCATTTGCTACAACTGTCAGTTGGGGCCACCACGTAATTATGTCATTCTTCATTTGAAACTTAAACTGTACTGTGCACTGGATTGTACAGTGACTGTTGTAGGTGGAGCCTTTGTGTTCCTACCTGGCTGGGTGTATGCATGCAAAGATGTGGGGGGCATCCCTGGGACTAAGGGCTGGGTGGTGCTCTGGGACACAGGAGCCGGTGGTGCAGAGCTGTAAGCTGCCGATGACAGTGGCAGGGGCGGGGGGGGGGTCAACACGTATAAATGCACCTGCACTGTGATAGTCTCAGAGGTCCGTTTAAAGCGCAGAGAGCATCATGAAGAACAAGGAACACACCAGGCAGGTCCGAGATACTGTTGTGGAGAAGTTTAAAGCCGGATTTGGATACAAAAAGATTTCCCAAGCTTTAAACATCCCAAGGAGCACTGTGCAAGCGATAATATTGAAATGGAAGGAGTATCAGACCACTGCAAATCTACCAAGACCTGGCCGTCCCTCTAAACTTTCAGCTCATACAAGGAGAAGACTGATCAGAGATGCAGCCAAGAGGCCCATGATCACTCTGGATGAACTGCAGAGATCTACAGCTGAGGTGGGAGACTCTGTCCATAGGACAACAATCAGTCGTATACTGCACAAATCTGGCCTTTATGGAAGAGTGGCAAGAAGAAAGCCATTTCTTAAAGATATCCATAAAAAGTGTCGTTTAAAGTTTGCCACAAGCCACCTGGGAGACACACCAAACATGTGGAAGAAGGTGCTCTGGTCAGATGAAACCAAAATCGAACTTTTTGGCAACAATGCAAAATGTTATGTTTGGCGTAAAAGCAACACAGCTCATCACCTTGAACACACCATCCCCACTGTCAAACATGGTGGTGGCAGCATCATGGTTTGGGCCTGCTTTTCTTCAGCAGGGACAGGGAAGATGGTTAAAATTGATGGGAAGATGGATGGAGCCAAATACAGGACCATTTTGGAAGGAAACCTGATGGAGTCTGCAAAAGACCTGAGACTGGGACGGAGATTTGTCTTCCAACAAGACAATGATCCAAAACATAAAGCAAAATCTACAATGGAATGGTTCACAAATAAACATATCCAGGTGTTAGAATGGCCAAGTCAAAGTCCAGACCTGAATCCAATTGAGAATCTGTGGAAAGAACTGAAAACTGCTGTTCACAAACGCTCTCTATCCAACCTCACTGAGCTCGAGCTGTTTTGCAAGGAGGAATGGGCAAAAATTTCCGTCTCTCGATGTGCAAAACTGATAGAGACATACCCCAAGTGACTTACAGCTGTAATCGCAGCAAAAGGTGGCGCTACAAAGTATTAACTTAAGGGGGCTGAATAATTTTGCACGCCCAATTTTTCAGTTTTTTATTTGTTAAAAAAGTTTGACATATCCAATAAATTTCGTTCCACTTCATGATTGTGTCCCACTTGTTGTTGATTGTTCACAAAAAATTACAGTTTTATATCTTTATGTTTGAAGCCTGAAATGTGGCAAAAGGTCGCAAAGTTTAAGGGGGCCGAATACTTTCGCAAGGCACTGTACCTCCTGAGCCACAGCCGCCCCCAATGTGTCTCCGTTATCCCCTCGAAAACCAGGTTATGCCTCTTGGATTGACCTTCCAAATACTCAATTTTATCGGTAATTGCCATTAAACTTTCACACATTTTGTAGACGTCAGACTGCAACGCATTGTTGTGCTCGTCCAATTTCCCGGTAAAGGCCTATGATGTCGTCTACTTCCTTTTGTGTAAACTTTAAACTTGTTTTTATGTCCTGCAGATCTCTAGCCAGTGAACCCAGTCTGACATTTGTTGAGTTCATGATGACTTTGACAAAACTTTTAAAACTATCTTGTTGTTGATTCAACAACGCAGTGTACATCTCCTTCTGCTGTTGCAATAGTTCAGTTACCTGCGAAAGTGTAACATATTCCTCATCAATTTTCGCTTCTCCTCTATTTGCTTTTGGTGGCATTTTTTCAAGCTTCTTGTTCAGTATTGGACAGCAGGTTTAGTGACTTTGAAATTCTATATTATTAAGTTCAGAAACATAAACCACATTAAACAATACAAAAAAAAAGACTACAGGACGCCGACTTTTCCACCACTGCCGGTTGCTGTGTGCGCATGCGCCTTCTGACAATGTCAAACAGGTTGCGTGATTTCCGACAGTGATTTGTCACAGACGGTAATTACTATAAGATCTGTGCTATTCTGAGGGGCCATGTATTTTGTCTTTTAATTTGGAAGATTTTTTTGAGAAGAAAACAGTTATGTTTCCTTTCCTATGGGAATCAAAATAATTGCAAATTCTTGATTCTGGGTTATCACTCTTGTGTGTCAATTGGAATATTGTTAAACCTTTCTTAACCCCTCTAGTGGGTGACTTGTGAGTCTTGAATTGCAGGGTGCAGTGCTAGGGTGCTATTTGGAAGATCTATTCATAACGAATGACAGCTTCTCTCAGCTTTAAAAGAAAGAATTCCTGTTATTGTGTGTTTCTAAGACCACTTGCAAAGAAAAGATGCATTTCATGACTTTCCCAAAACCCAGTTACATGTTTTACATGGACTAGAAATTCTCCAGGAAAAACCTAGCTAGGGGAATCAAGTTTCTCTAATGCCCTAACCAGTGTTAGGGAAGCAGCTTCTAAGCATAGTTTTACAAACTAATGTAGTGGTTAAAAATAAACAAGTTACAAGTTAAAATGTAATACAGTCCAGTAGAAGATTACATAAAGATATTATCTGCAGTAGGTAATAGCTGATAGTTAGGTAAGGGAGAGCTAAGTGTTTATATAATCCTGCAAAGATCTGTTTTTCTGCTCTGAAATGTTTGAAGTTTGTGCATGGAGACCATGGGAATACTGGTAGCTCAGTTGAGTTTATTACTTGAGACAATAATAATGTGTAAATATAGTAAATTCACACTGACTGACTGGCTGACTGATTGATGGCACACTTCCCCAGGCTAACCAGTCAGGAAGTAGCGTGTCATCCTACCACCTGTCCCAAGTTAGCCAGCTCTGTCATTAGGAAACATCATCTGTCACTCACTGTACACATTCACTACCAATATAACTGCACTAACTGATAGTACTGTATGTGTGTGTGTGAGAGACAGATGCAGCATGTTCTCACAAAAAATGGTGTGGCTATGTATACACTTGAACATTTGTCAGTTTCTCTCTTTTCACTCTGTACAGTGTCTTTCTTCTTCAGCCCCATCCTCTCTCATTACTCTTTTCATTCTCCGCTGCCTTTACTTTTCACTTCATATCTTGCACTCTCTCCCTCTCAGTCAGTGTCACTCTTAATTAATGCCTACAGCTTTAGCTTGGCAGGCTAATTACAGTCAACTGGGGGATCGACTGGTTGATGGCCACCTACCTGGAAGAAATAATCAAGACTCATTTGTCAATTTGCATCCTACTTTTAATACTCAATCCAGGCTGTCACATCAAATCACATTATTTTTACAAAACAGTTAATAGTATAAAATGGTGAGAGCATTTTTTTTTTAAATTAAAGGCGATATTTCTGTTGATCTTTGGTTTTTGTTACCATTGCTAACTCTGAGAGACGAGACAGTCCAAGTAACTTCAAAACAGTGCTGATTTATTCAAAGGATCACAGGTAAAATTAACATTACACGCTCAGGTATATTGCACCTCCAAACTGCTCACAGGCAGATGTAAGATGAAAGACCCTGAACCCACCAGGCCTATACATTATATCCCCTCGGTTGGGCTAGCCCCATACTACACAGAAACGTCAACCGAGACGTCTCTGTTACCAGCTTTGCAGCTGGTCATAGCAGTAGTCAAAACATGAAGCAAATCAATGTGTGTGTGTCTGTTGGTTAAGTGGTGTGTAACTAAAAACATTCTCACACGTCCTCTAGTAACATGTCATGATATTAAACATAAGAACATATTATGGCTAAGGCTACAGTTATACACGTCATAATAATAATAATATTAAACATCCTGTCTGCTGACAGTCATCAACTTTTCTCTCTTGCTATCCTTGACCAGATGTTCCCTGTAGAAACTCATAAGCATGACTAAGCATTTAACAATCTAACTAGTCATCCTATCTCCACTAAACATTTCTAATACATAAAGTATCTATCCAATTTCTATCTGACTAAAAATACCTAACATTTCTAACAATAATAGATCACTTGAATGTGAAACATGTTGCTCATAGTGACAGAAAGAAAAGTCACCCAATTTTGCGGTTTCCTTTAGCTCTGCAGAAGGGGCCAAGAAGGAAAAATTACACATCCAGAATTCCCTAAGGCTTGTGGATACCCTAACTGGGCTCTCACCAAAGCAAAAAGAGGCCCAACACCAACAGGAAGAAACCAGAAACAAGAGGGGATAACACTGTCATCCCTTATGTGGCTGGTTTATCAAAGAAGTTAAAAAGGATATTTCGCAACCACAATATCCCAGTTAACTTTAAACCAGGGAACACCCTGCGGCAGAGACT
>NW_018128150.1:747124-754276 GCF_001952655.1 Monopterus albus | reverse complement strand
GCTGATACTGAGCTGCAACGACTCAGTCGTTAAGGGACATTGTTGGCCTTCAAAGGACTGAAACACCACCGAGGGGGATAAATATCTCCGACTCAACACCAGTCAGTCAGAACTGATGAAGCCTCTTGGATGAGAGGTGAAATGTCTCATCATCTGTCACTATGTTTACTATGACCTGGATGACTGAGAATCTGCACAGACAGCTCTAGAGGCCCTTATGGAATATTTAAGTTGGCTGTTATGGTTTTTTTTGTGCCCACAGTTTTACTGTTTCTGTTCGCTTTCACCACTCTTTGTTGCAGCACTGTGGCTTTTGCAAACAAAAAATCCACTGTACACTATCTGCTCAGCACCAAACAGTGGTTAGACAAATTTTGAGACTGTTACAGGGTGGCATGAACCCAAATGTAGGGTGCAGCCAGAGGAGCTACGGTAATTCAATGGACTAGTTCAACATGTGAGACATGACAGGTGGGATGGGTGTGCAGAGTGGCATGGAGCATAAGCTGCAGAGCAGAGGAGTCAATAACACACTCCACTGTAAAAGGACCAGTGTAACAAAGAGATAACTTTCTGGCGGTACCTTTATGTTGGAAATCCTTGGTGGGGAACCACACTCTTTGTCCCAGTGAGAAGGGCTGCCAATCAACTGTAGTTTTGAATAAACCTGTGGGGAAAAGTTGGCAAAACTAAAAAAGTGTTGTAGTAGTTTTTTATTGGTGGGGACCACTTTGCTGGGATTCATTTGAAGCGTCCCCTGGGCAATGATAAACCCCAGGAATGACACAGTGGTTTTGTGAAACTTGCAGTTCTCTGCTTTAACATATAATTTGTTCTCCCAAAGCCACTGGAGTATGCATGTGGCTGGTAGCTTAAGAGATCCAGAGAGTAGAATGGGATATCATTCAGATATAGAAAAACAAAGTGGCCAATCATGTCCTTCAACACGTCAGGGCTTGGCAAACCACTGGGGTGTTAGTAAGGCCAAATGGCATAATGAGGTAGTCAAACTGCAGCCAGTGCAATAAACTCATCAAGGGCTGAAGTTTTTCCTTGTGACACCAGCTCATCCTTTATAGATCAAGATCAAAGATTTTTATTGTCGATTCACTATATGTGGAGGACATACAGAAAAATTGAAATACTGTTTCTCTCTCACCTAATGCTGAATGCCCATACCATTTAAGAAATTAAAATAGAATAAACACAGAATAAACAGAATATGAAAACTGAATTCAAGCAATAAGGATAAACTAGATGGTATAACCTAATAGGCTATGATGAAACTCAAAGCCATGTGCAAACAGTGACAGTAGTGCAAATAATAAAAAGATTATCAGGTGGTCAGCATCACCGTTGGTGATGAGATGTATAATAGCTTATGAAATGTACATAAGCTACAACAAGACTCCGATACCTTCTCCCTGAAGGCAGGAGTCTGAAGTAGGAGTGTGCGGGGTGGGAGGTGTCATCAGCAAAGCTGATGGCTCTGCCGGTAAGGCAGGTGTTGAAGATGTCTGTAAGGGAAGGCAGGGGGGTGCCGATGATCTTGCTGGCTGTGTTCACTATGTGTTGCAGGGTCCTTCTGCAGGAGGCAGTACAGCCTCCGTACCACACAGTGATGCAGCCAGTGATGACACTCTCAATGGTGCCCCAGTAGAAGGAGCGCATGATGGGGGGCGGGGTACTGGCTCTCCTCAGTTTGTGGAGGAAGCGGAGGCATGTTTGAGCTTTCTTGGCCAGTGTTGTGGTGTTGTTGGTCCAGGAGAGGTTCTCAGAGATGTGCACCCCCAGGAACTTGGTGCTGCTGACTCTCTCCATTACAGCACCGTCGATGATCAGTGGGGGATGCTTTAAAGGTTTCCTCCTGAAGTCCACAATGATCTCTTTAGTCTTCCCCACATTGAGGGAGAGGTTACTGTCCTTACACCACTGGACCAGTTGGCACACCTCACTCCTGTAGTTGTCGTCATCATTGTTGGTAATGAGGCCAACTACAATCGTGTCATCCGCAAACTTGAGAATGTGGTTGGTGCTGTGGGTTGGCACACAGTCGAGGGTCAGCAGTATGAAGAGCAATGGACTGAGCACACACCCCTGCGGAGACCGTATGCTCAGCATGATGGTCTTGGAGATGTTGCTGCCACCCCGCACATTTTGTGGCCTCCCTGTTAGAAAGTCCAGCACCCAGTTGCAGAGAGTGGTTTTAAGTCCCAAGTTTTTGTGTAAGCTACTGGGGAATTGTTATGTTGAAGGCTGAACTGAAGTCTAGGAACAGCATTCACACATAATAGTTCTTTGAATCTAGGTGGGTGAGGGCTGGATGGAGAACAGCAGTAATGGCATCCTCTGTGGACCTGTATGACCTGCATGCAAACTGAAATGGGTCATGAGAGGGAGGAAGTATGGACTTGACGTTCTGCCGCTTGAAGCACTTCATGATAATTGAAGTCAGTGTTACAGGCTGTTGGGTATTTTTAGTCAGATAGACATTGGTTAGACACTTCATGTATTAGAAATGTTTAGGGTAGACAGGATGTCTAGCTCAGGCTGTTAAATGCTTAGTCATTCCCATGGGGTACTCCAGGTTGTTTATGTTCAAGGATAACTAGATAGAAAGTTGATTATTGTTAGAAGACAGAATGTTTATTATTATTATGACTATGACATGTTTAATCATAATTATAATATTTTCTTATGCTTAATGTCATGACGTGTCACTAGATGTCATGTCAAAATGTCTTAGATACACACCACACAATCAACAGACAATCACACATTGATTTTCTTCATGCTTTGACTACTGCTATGGTCAGCTGCAAAGCTGGCACCGGAGACGTCACGGTTTGGCGTCCCTGAGTAGTATGGGCTAGCCCAAGGTGATATAATGTATAGGCCTGTTATGGCTCAGGGCTTTTCATCTTCCAGCTGCCTGCGTGCATGTTGGAGGTGCAAAGACTCCTGAGTGTGTAATGTTAATTTTACCTGTGATCACTGAATAAATCAGCAGTTTTGAAGTTACTCGGACTGCTTCGTCTCTCAGAGTTAACGTGGTGAAAAGAACGGGGGTCCAACAAGGCCAATAGTCATTGTGACTGGTTGGGTGGGATTTCTTTGGAATTGGAATTATTGTGGCGGCCTTGAAGCACATGGGAACAATCGCTTGGCTCAGAGAGATGTTAAAGATGTCCGTGAGGACATCCTTGAGCTCTTTGTCACAGTCCTTTAAAACATGACCAGGTGTGTTATCCGTCCAGCTGCATTGCGTGGGTTAAACTTGGAGAGGTTCTTCTTCACTCTTTATGCTGGCTATGGGCAGAGACAGAACCTGCTTCTGTGCTGGTGTGTTGTTCTGTGTTTCAAAGTGGCCAAAGAAGTCATTGAGGCTGTTCAGCAGAGAGATGTCACTATCACAGCTCCAGGTGGGGGTTTATAGCCTGTGAGGGTTTGGATGCCTTGCCAGAGACTCTGTGCATCTCTAGTGGTGCTGAAATGTCCAGATATTTTCTTGCTGTATTGGCATTTTGCCTCCCTCATTCCACGGGACAGGTTGGCGCTTGCTGTTGCTAGGCCTGCAGTGTCGCTGGCCCTAAAGGCTGCATCCTGAGCCCTCAGGAGTCTGTGAACCTCACCTGTCATCCATGGCTTCTGGCTGGCATGAACAGTGATATTTTTGCAGCAAGTGACATCAACGCACTTTGTGATGTATGCTGTGAGCCTCAGTGTATTCCTCTATGTCTGTGTGATTGTTGTGAGTGGATGCTTGTTTGAAAATGTCCCAGTCCATAGTGTCAAAACAGTCCTTTAGAGCATAAAAAGCCCTCTCCGGCCACACACGTACCTCCTTTTGTGTTGGTCTGATGGCTTTCACTCTGGGTCTGTATGCAGGTCTCAGCATGATGGTGATGTAATCAAACAGACCAAGGTGGAGAGGCTTTGTATGCTCTCTTGCATGCAGTGTACACAAGGTCCAGTGTGTTGTCTCCTCTCATTGGAAAGTCCACACTTTTAAGTCCGCGTGATTGAAGTCCCCAGCTGTAATGAGAAATTCGTCTCGGTGCGCTGTCTGTTGTTCCCTGATGGCCTGGTAGAGTTCATTTAGTGCCTCACTCCTATCACTGGTGTTAGCGGTAGGAGGAATGTACACAGCTATCAACAGAATTACTGAGTACACCCTACATAAATAGAAAGGCTGACACGTCATGATAATAAACTCCAACAATGGAGAACAGCGTTTATGAACAATAGCAGTGTCCTGACACCAAGCATGTAAACACAAACTCCCCCTCCATGTGTTTTACCTCCTCCCACAAGGACTTAGTCAGCGCGGTAGCTTGTTAGCCCAGCTAGCTGGAATAGCGATGTTGTCATTTAGCCATGTTTCTGTAAAGATGAAAACACAGCAGTCCCTCACATCACACCGTGCAGATCTCAGGAACTGTATGTGGTCTATTTTGTTGTCCAGTGAGCATACATTGGCCATAATGAGAGATGGTATTGTGGGTCTGTGTGGGCTAGCTGCTAGCCTAGCCTGGATGCCTCCACATTGGCCCCGCTTCTTTTTATGCTCGCAACGCTTCCGACACCTCTCGGGGTGATGTAGCCGGCATGTCCGGTGATATAGGAATCCGGCGGAGAAGCCCCAGGCCTCAAAGTTCCTCAGCAACTTCCTGGTCCAAGTTGAAATGTTTTGACTTATTTCCTATATTCACAAGGCAGTGGGAACTGTATCTTGGGTGCAAAATAGACATTAAACTACGTGCACTGGAACACAACAAAAGCAAACACGCACTGCAACACATTTTTGGGCACACAACTCGGAGAAAGAGGGGCCTCTGCATTCGTTCGCACCGCCATCTTAATTCATTATAGAGTCTTGCACAAATTTTGAAAACCCCCCTGGAGTGCCTCTTTGTTTCAGCCACTCTCCACGGCCTCAGCCACCGTCTCCACTACACTACAACCATCCCCTGGCAGAGGGAGAGGAGTCTTCTCACTGTATCCTTTCCTCAGACATGATCAAATTTTATTTTGTGAAAAGGGACTAACTGCCATTTTCTGATCCCAGGCAGTGGTGTCCCAAAAATAAGATTATCCCCAAAGACATCCAATCAGATAAGTCTTCACTCGATCTGAGACATAGGCGCAAGGTTGCCGCTCAAAAACCAGGGAGCATTGCACAAGGAAGTATCTGCAGGTCCCTAGATTTCCATCATAAGGCTAAGGTGCTGGGACAAAAGGCTCTCAAGGAACAGGGATGGGTGGGGAGGATGGCGCACCGGGATTGTAAACTGAAGGTAAGGGGGAATGATCCAACTGCAAGCCAAGCATAGCCACCTGTGAGGGCTGAACAGAGTTCGATGAGAGTTCCATAAAGCGGTTTATACTGTACCTTGTTTATTTTAGCCCATATGGGCACCTTGGCTGAATAGTCTCCACTTTGGTCTTGAGTCTGCTGAGTTCATATTGATTGGCTAGATTGTACTGTTATGGCGTGGCATGAGCCCAAATGTAGACACAGCCAGAGGACAGGTGACAGGGCAAGACATTTTTATGACATCCATAAAGGAGGTTTGGGAAAGGCTGGTGGCTGAGCAGGACAGTGTAGCAGATCATTGGGAGAGCAGCAGAGGCAGAGGCTGGCTTTAGGCTGGGGAGTAGGCTGGGAATGCACTCCCTTGAGTAGGAGGTAGGAGAATCAAGCTCAGATTAGCAGACTCAGGGCAAGCAGGTGGTAATCTAGCAGGGGAGAACACATATACTAGGTTAGATAAAAATAACAAACAGCAGAACTTAAATTACAAACACTAAGGCTTGAAAGTATCTCACTGAGTGGTAGTTGAGTCTACCCGAGTAGAAATAGGAGGTGTGATAACAGGATAAAAAGCAACTGGTGCAGCACTGGTCTTGCATACAAGACTACATTCTGTAATCAAATTTAAAAAGAGTAAGAGGGACACACACACATATGGGTAAAAAGAGAGACCCCCTGGGGGTGGGAAATGATCATTCTGATCCAGCCTGAGAAGGTGGGTAAGTGGTGGACATAATAGAGACTAGTTGGTGGACTTATACATGACCATATATGATGTTAATGTTGCTACATATGTGCTAGGGATGGAGCACAAATTGAGTGCCATATTTGGCAAAGCACAAATACAGTCAGGGAAAAAATTATTTGAACTCCAGCTGATTTTGTAAGTTTCCCCACTAACAAAGAAATGATCAGTCTACAATTTCAATGGTAGGTTTATGTGAACAGTGAGAGACAATAACAAAAAAAAAAAAGAAAAATCCAGAAAAATGCATTACAAAAAAGTTAAAGTAATTTGCATTTTCATGAATGAAAAAGGTATTTGCTCCCCTATCAGTCAGCAAGATCTCTGGCTCCCAGGTGTATTTTATACAGGCAACAAGCCCTCTCAGCTCGCGTTACCTGTATAAAAGAGACCTGTCCACAGAAGCAATCAATCAATCCAGATTACAAAGTCTTCACCATGGCCAAGACCAAAGAGCTTTCCAAGGATGTCAGGGACAAGATTGTGGACCTACACAAGGCTGGAATGGGCTACAAGACCATCGCAAAGCAGCTGGGTGAGAAGGTGACAACAGTTGGTGCGATTATTCGCAAATGGAAGAAACATAAATTAACTGCCAGTCGCCCTCAGTCTGGAGCTCCATGCAAGATCTCACCTCGTGGAGTTTCAATGATAATAAGAACTGTGAGGAATCAGCCTAGAAATACTCGGGAGGAACTTGTGAATGATCTCAAGGTAGCTGGGACCATAGTCACCAAAAAAACACTTGGTAACACACTACGCTGTGAAGGACTGAAATCCTGCTGTGCCTGCAAGGTCCCCCTGCTCAAGAAAGCACATCTACAGGCCCGTTTGAAGTTTGCCACTGAACATCTGACTGATTCAGAGGAAGACTGGGTGAAAGTGTTGTGGTCAGATGAGACCAAAATCGAGCTCTTTGGCATCAACTCAACTCGCTGTGTTTGGGGGAGGAGGAATGCTGCCTATGACTCCAAAAACACCATCCCCACCGTCAAATATGGAGGTGGAAACATTATGCTTTGGGGGTGCTTTTCTGCCAAGGGGACAGGACAATTGCACCGCATCAAAGGGAGGATGGATGGGGCCATGTACC
>NW_018128150.1:738277-746785 GCF_001952655.1 Monopterus albus | reverse complement strand
GTGTCTCTCACTGTTCACATAAACCTACCATTGACATTGTAGACTGATCATTTCTTTGTTAGTAGGCAAACTTACAAAATCAGCTGGGGTTCAAATAATTTTTTCCCTGACTGTAGTTGTATGTAAGATTATTCTGGTTACTCTAATTCTGACTTTGAAAAGGTGCTGGAGGTAGAAGGTTGAGATATTGTTGAAAAAAACAACAAGTACTGTAATTCTGTTGAAACCTACTGACAGGTTAGTGTTACTACACACAATTTTTTAACAATAGGTGAAAACATAATCAATCATATGCTTTCCGTACAGGGGATTTTTCCAACAAAATTCACACCGTGCATAAAAATGGCATTTTCTAGTCAAATTTAGCTCGTTAACCTCCCTCTCTGACTTTAACACAGACTTGACTGCAGGGTTTGTTTTCTCAGATGCCAAGCATGTTAGCATTACAAAGCCTGATAAAAGCGGAAAAAGCTAAGGTTATACTGTAACTTAACATTGAACAAGTGTCAGGGATCGGCGTGTGCTGCTGCCGAAAAAGTTTTTGGTGAACTCAATTAAATGGCCAAATGAGGATACGTGACTAACCGTCTCTTTATTAAGAGCACAAACACTTAATAAAACTGAGATATGACACGGTGAACACACGAAACACACTTACAGCTTGAGGATACAGTCCATGGTCAGAGCCAGCAAACACATACATCCAGGGGAATCCAAAGTTCGTTATCCAAAGGGAAAGTCCAATAAATCATACACAGTAGCAGTTCGAAACAAGAGGGCAAGGCAGGACAGAATAGTCCAAGGAAACAATCCGGGTCAAAACACAAAATACCAAAACCGAAAAATGCTGGCGAGTCAGAGCTGGAGTCTAGAACAATCTGGCAGCGTCCTGGTGGGAGGACGCTGCCTAAATAGAGGTGAAGAACAGGTGCAAACAATAAGGAGCAGGTGAAACTAATGTGAGTGGTTATTAAAGTAAAAAGACCGAAACTGAGGTGAAGCAAAAAACAGGAAGTAAGGTCAAAATAAAAGCCTGACAGGAAACAGCGGAACCGAATCATGACAACAAGATGTATTACTCAGCAGAGGCAGTAAGCCCAACACATGGGTACAAAGATGTCTGCTGTTTTTAGAGCTTAACAAGATATTAACAGTGATAAGTCATCAGTTGATACATTAGTGTTAATTATTGAAATTATTGCTTTTTCAATTTGGGAAAAGCACATAGCTGTTGGGGCAAGAGTTAACAAACATGAACAGTAAAATACTGAAATGTAAGCCTGAATGAACAGGCACTTAACTGCTTAATGTCCTGCCATAATCACCATGATATATTACACATAATCACTGATGCTATTAAGGTCATTATTTAAGGTAATCAATGCAGTGATAAGCAAATCTTTTTTGTGACTGTGTACTTGCCATTAAATACATATGAGTGGGTTTATTAGCCATGGTGATAAAATCGGGTTAGTCTATTCTGGTGGTCCCTGGAAATGCAAAGAGAAGACAGAAAAAAAAATACACACACATGCATTTTCTGAAGGAGTCAAGGTTTCAAAATGTAATAGTCAGGGTCCAGAGAAAACAAATCGCTTTGTTTTTGAATGCTCACTCAGCTGTCAAACTCTGAGTTTAGGTTCCCAAGAAAATCACCACAAAAAAAAAAAAAAAAACTTCAGCACGTATATTATCTCTTTTCCAAAAAACCCACTGTTTCTATTGTCTTTCAAGTTGAAAATGCTCTAAAGGATAACTTGTGTTGTTCAAGGGGAGGAGGGGGCTTTCCTATACTTGACAAAACTAAAGCGTCATTCACATCGGATGGGAATAACCTCCACAGCAACTTGACAGGTTAAAGCTTCAACTTAAAGCTTCATGACTTTTTTAACCTGAGCATTATGTGTTTGACTGCTGGGAGGTAAAACATCAGTGATGTCCAACAAATCATTCCAAATAAGTAAAGATGACAACCACCATCTGCAAAAGCATTTGCCCTGGAGAAAAGTACCCTTATTTATTTGTGCCCAGCCTTGATTTGATCCTGCAAGAATCTACTGTAGGTATCTGCCTAGAGGCTAAAATCTTAATATAAGACTGCCAGCTCACATGCTCTGACAGTTATCCTGCCAGGATAATGATGTATAATTTACACTAAGTACTATTTTATTCCAATGCTGAATGATAAGTAATAACTTTATCATATTACTAGTTGTAGCCCCAAATATTCACAGTGAAGCTGAACAGAGATTAAGTGTGTGTTGTGGGTATTTGTGCAAATATGTTACCATTTGTTCTCCAAAGAGTAGATTTAAAAGGGAACAGAAAACAGCTAGGATGAACACAATTGTGTGGTTTAATTACACATTTCAGCTCCCTAATATGAAAGCATGTAAGATACTGAAGATACTTTCTTTTATTTTTATTTTTATTTTTTGTAATTCTGTAAAAAGTTATGTGTGTGTGTTTGTGCAAGAGTGAGTGTGAGTGCATTTCAGTCTACTACAGTCTTTCAGAGCACATAAATCCCCCAAGGGCTCATTCCTAAATAGGTTTTAGGTTTATAATTACTGACAAGCATGCATATGTTAATACAAATATTCATATAATACACAATCATGCACACACACACACTGGTCTGTTTTGCCATAAGTTACATGGGGGAACATTTTTTTAAGTTAAAAGATCATACAAGCATACAAGAGAAGGAGGCAAACATCCATCCATCCATTATCTATACCACTTTTTCTTAAATAGGGTTGTGGGGGACTGGAGCCACCCTGGACAGGTTGCCAGTCTATCACAGGGCTGACATGTAGACAAACAACCACACACACACTCACATTCACTCCTACAGGCAATTTAGTCACTAATCAACCTAAGCTGCATGTCTTTGGACTTTGGACTGTGGGAGGAGGCCGGAGTACCCGGAGACAACCCATGCAAGCACAGGGAGAACATGCAAACTCCACACAGAAATGCCCCAGGACAGCACGGGCTTAAACCCCTGGAACCACTGCACTGTGCAGCCCGGCAGCAAACATGGAACGTGGAAACAGCCACAGTAGCCTGGTTTTTTCTTAAGGTAACAAGATTCACATACCAGCACTTCTAAAGCTCAGTAGTTAACATACTGTATATGTAATTTATATAATTCATACAAACCTGAAGTGTAAAAAGTATAGTGTGCGGTATTATTAGGGATTCTTGTCATCAGCTCGAGGTTGGCCAGGTCAGACTCCTTGGGAAAGATAGATTTGAGAGACCAAACGCCTGAGGATGCAAAGACTCAGTGCAATCAATTTACAATTGGGGCAGCTGAGTTCTTGCTGACACCAGGTCAGCCAGACTCTGGTGATTAAGCACAACTGTCTGCAACTGATGTGTAATACGACAACCTTAACTCAAAGGTCCACTTATAGGCAGAAAAAGAAAAACTGTTTATGGAGCTTTTAATGATTTTTACTAGTCAACAGATACAACAGTTATCATCTTCTGTATTAAGATATTTACAATAGAACTAAACTTAAAGCTACAATATGTAACTTAAGGTAGCACTAGCATGAAACTCCAAATCAATCCAGTCTGCTCTACTACAATTTGTTACAATCCACCACACTCTGCCCAGCTCTTCAGCTATTTGTCATTATGAAATTACAATGTAGCCCATGTAAAATGGTTTGCCGCATGGGACACAATAACTGATAACGGTCCTTGCAGCTTTGATGTCCAGCAGGTCACAGTTTATTTGAACATGAAACAAAATATGGAGTAACAAAAAAAAGGGTCACAAAATACAGCAGTGGGCTATGGACGTACACACAAACAAAGCAAAATAATTTCTAAAAACCAAATAACCAGTCACCCAAAATCTGTAAAACACCACATTCACATACATAGAGACACTTACATTCCGCCAAAAGCTCACCCGCTCTATGTCAGACACACTGCCGCCAGCCCCATCGGCATCTGTAATGCATCATCTTGTTAGAATTCTTATGAATGACCTCTTTCAAGTTTTGACACAACAGAATCCAACAATATTTCAGCATATTTACTTACATAAGTCCGAAAAAATCACGGCGCTCCACTCTCAAGCTAAGTCCAACATAAAAGAAAGAAGGGACCACAATGCATTTGGTCAAGCTCTGGCGGAATGTACACCTCTCAGTCCATACTGCCATCTAGTGGCCAAGATACTAGGTAGCATTAACTCCAATAGCCCACTGTAGGTTACTTTTACATATCACCAAAATTGAACTGTGTTACATTAACATGAAAACCATAAACATTACATGACATTTGGAATGTTAATAACATTTAGGGAACCTTTCACCATCAGTGGAAAACAACTGAGTTATTTATTTATCTCCCCTTAGTATATGTTTACCACCTGGTTACAACAATAAATGAGAATGCAACAAAACTTAATGATCAAGAACAAATAATTGAAAATCTCTGACTGGTTAGAGAGGTCAATCCCGCTCAAAACCTTTAGAAGCTCTGCACTGCTGCCAGTGCTGTTCAATGAGTCTGGGTCACAGGAGGCTTAGAAAGCACCTCTCCACATTAAGACAAGTTTTGAAACATATTTCAAAATTTGAAAAAGTTGCACACTGTAGCTTTATTATACATATAATTGTATTTATTGAAGTGTGATGAGATTAGATGCAGTGCTTCTTTGATAACAATAAATATTAGAATTCAATCAGAGACTAAGGTGAATATTTCAGAAAGATGTTGAAAATGTTACCAGGACATTAGAGGTAGAGTACACCATGTGCCAAATTCAAGTGGGTACTTTTTCACCTGAAACTAATCAAAACTATATTTATGACACCATAGTAGTTTTTGTGTCTGGCTGAAATTCTCTGCCATCACCACTGGTTGTTGCAAAATTAGTATGTTGGCAGAGCAAGAACACTTCCAGTCACTTGGATTGTAATCAGCTTGATGTAGACTTGATATTTTAGCCATGGCCAATGATGATTCATAAGGCCATAAGTACAGAAAATATTGCAGAGAAAAAGGCCTAGACATCCCCACATTATCCCGCTGTAAAAGCACAATGTGTCATTTTTGTGCTTCATTTTTGGTACAGATTACATCGACAACATATACATTTAAAGACGTTGAATGGTAGATTTTGTTATTAAGCCAGGATGTTTCGAGTGTTAATGCCAAGCTAACCAGTTGTTGGCTGAAGAGTTATACTAAACAGACAGATGTGAAAATGGTATCAGTCTTCTTGTAAAATTCTTGGCAAGGATACATAAATAAATACAATATTAAGCCTGTTATTAAATCTTCATCTTCTTATATACATTTATTTAATGGTCCATTGTATCCTTGTGTTGCTCTACATGAGCCATGTTAAAAGTAATTGTTGTCTACAGTACAAACAATGGACAAACATATATAATTTATCTCAATTATACCCAATGAAGCACACTATTGTTACTGATGGCCTCTATTGAGCATGTGCATGTTAGTTCATGTATACTGTGTGTGTGTGTGTGTGTGTGTGAGAGAGAGAGAGAGAGACAGAGAGAGAGAGTCTCTACTCATTGCCCATAACACAACATAGTGCTCATGGGAAATACAAAGTAGCAGATGTTACACAAAGGAAAAAGGTAGGGTTACACACGTTACATATGTGTACTGTGCGGTATCACCAGAGAGCCATTTTAAGTTTAAGTAAAGAAAGACACAGGCTTTATTGTGATAGATGCTTCCCATTAAGAAAAAAAGAGAGAAATAGAGGGAGAGTGTGATCAGAAGAAGGCAGTGAAAGAAGTGATAGCTTGTGAAAAGTCCTTTTTTATATCTGTTTAAATGCACACAGTATTCCCTTTGATACTGAGGATAACCAGACTAGTAGTCTCTTCATTAGGTTGTAGATATGAATGTCACATCCTATTTGCAACAACCTTATTGAAGATATATTCCATACCTACAGTATATGTGGGCAGTAGCAGGGATACTAAAGCTTGCAAAAAACATGCTTGTTTATTGGAATCATATGAAGACAGATGAGCACTGTTTAGTATGCTGGCCTCTTTTCTCATTGCTTTATTATGCAATAACATGCACTTACAGGCCACCATGGAACAATGAAGTACATTTACTCTATTAACGTAGGTCAATAATTTACATGACTTAGTCTAAAGTAGTGTGCATCACTACAATGTATACAGCCTGAGCTTCATTGATTGCATCGTGTAAAGTGCATGTCAAATATGTATGAACATATGTTAAAGTTAATTTGCATTAACATGAAATGGTGATATAAGATAGGTAGGTAGAACTTTATTGATCCCACAGTGGGGAAATTCCAGTGTTCCAGCAGCAGTAAAGGACAAAACAACATGACACCATAAGAATAAACACCCCACACATATCTTGAGAAAACAAGATCCAGGTACCCGAAAAACCAAACAAAAATATAGTATTTCAATCAAGAACAAGAATATACCTCCCACAGTTTGTCCCTGAGACACAAGTCAAAAAAGATACCTAGGAACGAGACAAAACAGAATAGTATTGAGAGGAATCAAGAAAACAACCAGGAAATCAAGAACAATTGAATATTACTTTCACAATTAATCCCACAATGGGGGAAAGAAACCTGTGTTTCAGCCATAAGGATCTCTGAGGAACTACTCAAAAATACCTAAAGCAGGGCAATGTACAGTATTTGAGAGCGATCAGGAGCAAGATATTACACATGAGCCTATTTACAATGCATTTCACCCCCAGGAGGTGAATATTGCACCTCAGTTGACTATTGCATAGTCCCTCATAATTTCACCTAGCTTATCACTGCAGTGATGTGTTGTACAGTCTGATGGCTGTGGGGAGGAATGACCTGTGGTAACGCTCCTTCTTACACTGGGGATGTAACAGTCTTGTGCTATAAGAACTGTTCAGAGCCACCACTGTATTGTACAGGGGATGGATGGGGTTATGCATGACGGATGTTAGTTTTATGAGCATCCTTCTCTCCTCCACCTCCTCGATGGAATCCAGAGAGCAGTCCAGGACAGAACCAGCTCTCTTAACCAGCTTGTTGAGTCTCTTTCTGTCCCTGTCCGTACTACCTCCTGCCCAACCCACAACAGCGTAAAAACTGCAGATGCCACCGCAAAATTATAAAATGTCCGAAGGAGTGACTCAACAAGTGGAGGCGGCTCTGGCCCTTCCTATACAGGGCATCTGTGTTGTTGGTCCAATCCATTTTATTGTTGAGGTGGACACCCAGGTATTTAAAGGTGTCCACAATCTCAATATCTGAGTCAGTAACAATCCCCCCACCCCACATACACATCCAACAATAGCAGTGTCGTCTGAGAACTTTTGTAGATGACGCTGGTGGGAGTTGTACTTGAAGTCCGACGTGTAGAGGGTGAACAGAAAGGAGGAAAGCACCGTCCCCTGGAGTGCCCCCATGCTGCAGACTACCACATCCAACGCACAGTCCCACAGCCTTACGAACTGAGGTTTCTTTGTGAGGTAGTGTTAGAAATTAACCCAATTCTTTTGTTGGAAGCACGAGAAGTGAAGACAGGAGAGGACTGTTTAAAATCAACAGAAGGTTTACTGAAAGTCTGATCACAGGAAAGTCTTACAGCATTGGATTCAGAGAGCTAGAGCTCCTGCAGGAAAACCAACTTCTGAATCCCGAATTAAGGTCTTAAAATACATTTTATCTTCTTGGGCTGCTCCGCCCTGGACAGGGGTGCAACCTTCCATAGTTTGTGATCCTATTGGTCATTTGGTGTGAGCCGGAGCTCGCACTTCCATGTTGAAATATGGTAAATCTAGGTATGTATGTGTGTGTGTGTGTCTGTGTGTGTGTGTGTGCGTGTCTCCGGCACCCAGATCTTGATCTCGAGGTGCACTGATCAAAGGGTGGCCTAAGTTGCAGGCCCCCTGTGTGTGTGATGCTAATAAGTGTGTTAAACTGGCCAGGTGGTCATCTCAGGTTGTAGCCCCCAGCCTCTGCAGGACATCCCAAGACAAAGTAAAGCTTGGGATATGCTAAGTGGGTTGAGGTGTGAGTGTAAAACAGGCCTTTGCTAAAATGTAAATAGGCTGTCTGGTCACAAAGAGATGTAGACATTTAGTCTCTACACAGAAGTTACAGCATTCAAAGTAAGCAGATTCTGCTTCATTACAGCTGTAAGATATATAAGCAAGGGAAACAAATGTATTAAAATAACTGTTAGGTAAAGTTAGGTAGTTAGATAGATATTGATTAGAGATCTGTTGTATTAGAAAATGTTAGTGTAGCCAGGATGTCTTGCTCAGGCTGTTAAATGCTCAGTTCATTGTCATGAGTTCTGCAGGCTGCATCTAGGCCAAGGTCAGCTAGATTGCAGAGTCTGCCGGCAGGATGAATATTGCTAGTAGCATGATATGCTCAGCCGTAATCTTAATCATAACATTTTCCGAGGCTTACTGTTCGGACATGTCCCTGAATGTCCTGTATGTTTTTAGATACACACC
>NW_018128150.1:735589-737871 GCF_001952655.1 Monopterus albus | reverse complement strand
ATGATCCATCCGGATAGGTGTTGGTCCACACCTGCCCCCTCCAACTTCCCCCTCAGCTGTGACGGCTGGATTGTGTTGAAAGCACTGGAGAAGTCAAAGAACATCACCCTCACAATACTTCCGGGGGACTCCAGGTGAGAGAGGGCTCGATGCAGCATGTAGATAATAGTTTGGTCTACCCCGATGCCAGGTCGATATGCAAACTGCAGCGGGTCCAGCGCTGAGCTCACTTGGGCACAGAGGTGGCAGAGGACAATCTTCTACAAGGGAATTATAAAGATGCCTTAAGAACAACATTAGTATCTTAAACTAGTTTTTTCATACTTTGCTAGGTTAATTAACCAAGAGAAAAGTCATACATCATACACAGCTCTACCAAATGTGCTTGAAATATTAGACATGATGTTACGGGTCCGGTCTAGGGGGCAGACCCGTACAGAAGAATACTCTGTATAAACAGGAAAAATGATGAGGGAGTAGACAGCGTGCTTCTGTTCAGTGCAAATGTGCTTGAAATATTAGACATGATGTTACGGGTCCGGTCTAGGGGGCAGACCCGTACAGAAGAATACTCTGTATAAACAGGAAAAATGATGAGGGAGTAGACAGCGTGCTTCTGTTCAGTGCAGTTTTGCTCTGAGAATGAGGAAAACGCGCCAGACTACAAGAGAGAAACCCTGGCCTGAAGCACAACCAGTATACTGCCCCCAAGTGGCGCACCCCAAAACTAAAGATTGTTACTCAAGATTAAACAGGGAAACATTGTTAACCCCTAAAGTAAAGTGTATGCAGTGCATTCTATACTTAAAAGTATTCCCAACTGGGGCAAGATTTTCAAAATAAAGCTGAATATTTCAAATGTATGAAGTTTAGAAAACTTCTGAATAGTAGTATGAATGTCCTTGAAGAACTGAACATTTTGATAGCTGAAATAGCTGAAAGTTTGCTGAAGTAGAATTTTCCCATTCATTTGAATGGGGCAAGATTTTCAAAATAAAGCTAAATATTTAAAATGTATGAAGTTTAGAAAACTTCTGAATAGTAGTATGAATGTCCCTGAAGAACTGAACATTTTGATACCTGAAATAGCTGAAAGTTTGCTGAAGTAGAATTTCCCCATTCAAGTGAAATGGTCAAGATTTTCAAAATAAAGCTGAATATTTTCAAAAACTGTGAAAGTTGTAAAAAACCTGAATACATGTCATAATGTCCTGAAAAACCTGAACATTTTGATACCAGAAAGGCTTTTGTATAGTATACTGAACTTACTAAGATGTGAACATTTTGCTACTGGTCCCCACAAAGTAGGTAAAAGAAGTAGTGTTTTGTGTGTGTGTGTGTGTGTAGGTGTCTGTGTGTGTATGAGAAAGAAATAGTAGTCCTACACACTGAAAAATACTAGAGTGTGGCTATGGAAATGAGACATAAAATGTAAATGGTAACTATGCAAAAACCATAAACAAATATCAAAAAGCTGTTTACATTATGAATAGCTGAAGAGTTGCTGAATAGTTACTAGTTGAAATGGTGGTTTTAGCTGAAGGTATGCTGAAGATATTAAGAAGTGAATATTTTTTCCATTCATTTGAATTGGGCAAAAGTTGCTGAAAAAAAGCTAAATATGTTAAAAAGTATAAATGTTACAAAAAAGAAAAATACAAGCAGGAATATCCAAAAAGAGCTGAACATTTTGATACCTGAATGGCTTTTCCAGCTGAACGTATGCTGAACTTATTAAACTTTTCCCATTGGTCCTCATAATGTAGGTAAAACGAGTAGTGCTGTGTGTGTGCAGGTGTGTATATAACTGTGTAGGTGTGTGCGTATGTATGTCAGAGTAGTCCTGGAGAGTAGGTAGAAGGAGCCGTAGAAAGAGAGAGAAGAGGAAAGGCAGGAGTATAGGTCTGAGAATAGGGACTCTTAACATTGGCACAATGACAGGGAAAGGTAGAGAGCTGGTGGACATGATGGAGAGAAGGAAGCTAGATATACTGTGTGTGCAGGAGACCAGGTGGAAGGGTAGCAAAGCGCGTAGCATTGGAGGGGGATACAAACTGCTTTATTATGGTGTGGACAGGAAGCGAAATGGGGTAGGAGTGATCCTGAAGGAGGAGCTTGTGAGGAATGTTTTAGAGGTGATAAGAGTGTCAGACAGGGTGATCAGTCTGAAGTTGGAAATTGAAGGGGTAACGTTGAATGTAGTCAGTTGTTATGCTCCACAAGTAGGGTGTGAGTTAGAAGAGAAGGAGAGATTCTGGAGTGAGTTAGATGAGGTGATGGAG